>NC_041409.2:64223196-64358196 GCF_900747795.2 Erpetoichthys calabaricus
GCTCTGCATTCATTTTATAGCCCACGTGTCGCAGATTAAAATGATGATTCATGTCGACGGGCACTTCATTTGCCAAGTGCAAGCGTTGTGTCTATTTGCATGATAGACAATGCAGCTGGATACCAGAAACAGATGGAAAATAAACAAAGGTAGTAACAGTCCTCGATATAGCACCTTGAAAAGGGTTTGAAGGACACGCTCGTCAGTGTAGGTTGCATGTGAGAGGCAGGTCACAATATGGGGGACGCATGCCACTGGGAGTTGGGTGAAGCTTAGAAATACCAACGTAAATCTTAGATCACCAGCGTGTCCTACATGTTCTGCATTCAGAATCGCTGCTCATGTTGACGCCAGCTTAAGTTGTCGAGTGGGCGTACATCAAGTGAGCTTAAATGAATATGGACTGCAAAGTAGTAAGCTTCTGCCAGCAGCACTTTGGATCTTCCTTTGCTTACTAAGCTTCAGATATTCACTTAAAAATAACATAACATAATCACATAATCCAAATTCAGGAGAACCCACACAACACCGGGCACAAAAAAGTGATAAACCCCAGACAGGATATACACTCGCCAATTTAGAATCCTCAAATTACCTAACGTGAACATTTTAGGGGATGTGGGAGGAAAACCCATGTAACAGGGGTAACCTGTAAATACCAGGCGGACAATGAAAGGGCACAGGACTGATACGCAGGATGATGGATCCATGTGACAACAGACCTATCTCATGCATTGTCCTCACCTGAAGTGATAAATAACAAGACCCTGAGTGTTCTCTTCTGAGCCCACCACGATAGGCTCATAGGGTCAGTATTGTCACATGCACTGAGTACAGTGAAATTCTTACTTGTATATGGTAATCAACCAGCAACACATAGCCACTCTCCGGCACCATGATTAGTGAGTGTTACTGCTTTGTGCAACCTCAGCTTCTGGTTTCCTTCTCTAAAAATCTACCTCACCTTCAAATTAGAATTATAACTTGAGAAGATCCATCAGTCTCAGTATCATCCTTTCTTTGTTGGTTTTCTCCAGTATTCCAGTTTCCACATCTCAAAAACCTTGCAATAGGTTGGTTTGTGTATTTATTTTTTCATTAATTACATTTAATTCTAGTCATGTGAATCATTGCTCATGAAAAATTCACTGTGAGAACTTTCTTGGAACACATGATGCCCAACATCTGTCTTTCATCACAACAATAATGTGAGCATTGAGACAGCTTTGATGTGTCATCTTCCTGATTTAATAATGAGGCACCCAGCAAAGAGGTGGGACCGGACTGCACCACATGCTCGCTTCTCATAGCGTTCTGCCACTGGCAAGATGAACAAATGAAAGTAAACAGGAGGTACAGAAAATGAAACATAGTAAGAGAAAGTAAGGGTCGAATAACCAGAGGACTAAAACTGATCTTTCTGCCTAGTCGGAGGGTTTGTCTTGTGATTAGAAAACAAAGAATATGATGAAATAAAAAGTACAGAACACTTTTAACTAACTATACCCTGGAGACATGAGGGTGGTCCCAGTGATGGACTGCTGCATGGTCCATGACTGGTTTCAACTGATCCAGTCAGCCACAACCCTAAAGTGGATTAAAAATGGGTGAATAGTCCTTTCTTTAGAGAATGCTATTCTAAGGTGCTATAGTACGTTTTACGAGTGGCACAGAGAAACGTAATGTTACTTGTTCAGCAGCATTGAGTTTCACAGTCCAGATCCTTGCCAACAGGCCACTATAAACATGCATGTGCAGAATGTGTTGCCAGCAGCAGATGGCTTCATGGGATAATAACTCACAGAATGCATCTTCATGGTATCCGTGCCTATCTCAGTTTGCCAATAATGTTTCCAGATTACTAATCCATGCTTTACAAGTACAGAGCCATCATACAAGTTTGTCCATTTATTTGATTGTTTTTACAGTTGCATGGCAGAGCAGGTTAAGTGACTTCATTAGGGTCACACAGTGAGCCAGTTGTGGTGCTTGAATGGACTTTCTTGTGATTTCCTTTCAAAGCCTTTATCCACCATGACACATGGCCTAGTATGGCTCTCCAGTCACCTTTTGGACCTCACCACTGTATTCAAGCCTTCCGGGTCCTGGACAACAAACCTCTGGTAAATACAGAGAGCAAACATCCAATAACCTATGGACAGATGAACATAGGAAGATAAGAAATCTGACAAATATGAAGAGACCATTTAGTCCATCAAGCTCATTTGTTTAGCTAACGGCTAAACATTCCCAGTCTCTCATCCAGATTCTCCTTAAAGGTTGTCAAGGCTTCTGTTTCAACTCATTGTCTTTGTAGTTTGCTCCAGACTCCCACAACTCTTTGAGTAAAGAAGTGCTTCCTACCTTCAGTCCTAAATGCACTTCCCCTGTATTTGCCCTGGTGTTCTTCAGTACGTGATTCACCATTAAGTTGAGAGAATTCTGCTAGATCTACCTTATCAATGCCTCTGAGATCAGTGAAGACCTGGATTAGGTCCCCACACATTCTCCTCTTCTCGAGACACAACAGGCTTAATTCTCTGAGTTTGCCAGAGTAGGACACGTCCTTAAGCCCTGGGATGTACCTGGTTGCTCCCCTATGCACAGCTTCAAGTGCTACTTTGTCTTTCTTGTAGCGTAGTGACCAGAACTGTACACAGTACTCTAGATGTGGTCTCACTAGTCCTCAATTTATATTCAAAAGTCTTTATGATATAACTAAACATTTTATTAGCCTTTTTAATCACTTCTACACATTGATTTAATAATTTAAAAAAAAAGTGCCATCATCTCCTAAATCCTTTTCAGAGGTTGCTCCTGTAAGATAGAGTTTCCCATTTTGTATTGACACATTAGCACTTTTCCCATCATTCCTCACTGCTCACTGACCAAATTTTGCTGCAAACATAACATGAGGCAAGGCAGACCATTGATGCTTCAGGAAGCTTCTAAAAAAATATCTTAAGCTTAGGTTCCAAAATTTCACTCAAAGGTAAATCAATGATAGCAGAAATCGGGAGATTAAGTGTGGATGAACTCCATGGGCAGAAGTGTCGCAGGCACAGAGTTGACTGAAATGCTGGCTCAGTGATGGACCGTGATGACGCAGACATAAGTGTTGTCAAGGACAGTTTGTTTCTGCCTGCGAGGATGAGATAAAAGTTTCTAAGAAAAAGTTCTAGGATGTCACAGACAAGAGACACATTTAATGAAGCACTCGGATACCTGCCCTTGGAGTGTCGACGTGTGTACAGCAAACAGAATACGAAGTTTGCTCTTCTGCCAACTGCTAATAAAAACATAAAAGTAAAGGTGCAGACGCTGCGAGAATAGTCATTCCTGTTTATTTCGGGAGCCATATTTACTTCCTGGCACCTGCTCTCTGTTTTAATTGGGATTTGCTGAGGCCCTCTGGTGTTTTTTGTTTTGGCCTACAGACATTGACAGCTGTTTGTTCACACTATAAGTGAGATTTTAATCTAAATTTATATATGAAAAGTCTTTCACATGAACATCTATCAATGTCAGGCGCCGTCGCATAAGAGGCAGACCTGCAACAGCTTTTTAGGCCTGGAGGAGAACAGACTGCACATTAAACAAACTGTGCCTTGCATAAGAACATTCATCTCTGAGGATGTCAAAGCACATGTCCCTTGTCAATCAATGGTGGTGGTGACAAAGCTGGAAACAGGCTACTATGATCAGAGGGACTCTGCTTTATGATTTTCAGGATGTTATAGTTTGAAGTTTAAGTGAACCAGGACGTGCTGGCCACCCTGTGCTCACTGCAGAGACTGGGTGCAGTCTGGGGTGGAAGGGCTTGTGTGCGTCAGGAAGGTGACATCAGAGGAATTCAGCTTGTTGTGACGCAAAGGTTATTTAGGAAAGTTTGGGCCAAAGAGTCCACTCAAAGCTGAGCTGAAGTGCTCAGCACAGTGAGTCACAGGTGCTTAGTTTTGCAACACGATAGGGCAGTAGCAGTGGAATAACTAGGGGCGGGCAGAGTGGGTGGTCTGCCCCAGGCGGCACATTTTTAGGGGTGGCATTATTGGCCAAAAGGCTCAGTACAATTCATATGTAAGCAGCAAGGTTCAGAAAAATATCACTCAAGAATGAAAAAAATAAAATTCTCTGATTTTTATCCACAAATGCTTCAAAAATAATTTCCAGACTGTCCTTCTGTGACGGCATCAGACACAGCAGTTGAAAGGCAATAGCAAAAATAAACATAAACGTTACACCGATAATAATTTCTAGGAAGATAAACAGGTAATTTACAATTTATACTTTTGTTTCGTTATCAATCAGAATGCGTTCTTGCTCTACGCAAAAAACTTCCCCACCTATCACTTGTACACTACACGTATTCTGGTTTTCACAGCGTAATTATATTAAACTAATAATTAGAATTATCAGTGCGTCTATACTATATTCTTGTCTAGTTGATGTTTATAAAAAATTATGTGAAAAATTATTGCTGTTTTTTTATACAGTGCATCCAGAAAGTATTCACAGCGCATCACTTTTTCCACATTTTGTTATGTTACAGCCTTATTCCAAAATGGATTAAATTCATTTTTTTCCTCAGAATTCTGCATACAACACCCCATAATGACAACGTGAAAAAAGTTTACTTGAGATTTTTGCAAATTTATTAAAAATAAAAAAACTGAGAAATCCCATGTCCATAAGTATTCACAGCCTTTGCTCAATACTTTGTCGATGCACCTTTGGCAGTAATTCCAGCCTCAAGTCTTGTTGAATATGATGCCACAAGCTTGGCACACCTATCCTTGGCCAGTTTCGCCCATTCCTCTTTGCAGCACCTCTCAAGCTCCATCAGGTTGGATGGGAAGCGTCGGTGCACAGCCATTTTAAGATCTCTCCAGAGATGTTCAATCGGATTCAAGTCTGGGCTCTGGCTGGGCCACTCAAGGACATTCACAGAGTTGTCCTGAAGCCACTCCTTTGATGTCTTGGCTGTGTGCTTAGGGTCGTTGTCCTGCTGAAAGATGAACCGTCGCCCCAGTCTGAGGTCAAGAGCGCTCTGGAGCAGGTTTTCATCCAGGATGTCTCTCTACATTGCTGCAGTCATCTTTCCCTTTATCCTGACTAGTCTCCCTGTTCCTGGCGCTGAAAAACATCCCCACAGCATGATGCTGCCACCACCATGCTTCACTGTAGGGATGGTATTGGCCTGGTGATGAGTGGTGCCTGGTTTCCTCCAAACGTGATGCCTGGCATTCACACCAAAGAGTTCAATCTTTGTCTCATCAGACCAGAGAATTTTCTTTCTCATGGTCTGAGAGTCCTTCACGTGCCTTTTGGCAAACTCCAGGCAGGCTGCCATGTGCCTTTTACTAAGGAGTGGCTTCCGTCTGGCCACTCTACCATACAGGCCTGATTGGTGGATTGCCGCAGAGATGGTTGTCCTTCTGGAAGGTTCTCCTCTCTCCACAGAGGACCTCTGGAGCTCTGACAGAGTGACCATCAGGTTCTTGGTCACCTCCCTGACTAAGGCCCTTCTCCCCCGATGACTCAGTTTAGATGGCCGGCCAGCTCTAGGAAGAGTCCTGGTGGTTTCGAACTTCTTCCACTTATGGATGATGGAGGCCACTGTACTCATTGGGACCTTCAAAGCAGCAGAAATTTTTCTGTAACCTTCCCCAGATTTGTGCCTCAAGACAATCCTGTCTCGGAGGTCTACAGACAATTCCTTTGACTTCATGCTTGGTTTGTGCTCTGACATGAACTGTCAACTGTAGGACCTTATATAGACAGGTGTGTGCCTTTCCAAATCATGTCCAGTCAACTGAATTTACCACAGGTGGACTCCAATGAAGCTGCAGAAACATCTCAAGGATGATCAGGGGAAGCAGGATGAACCTGAGCTCAATTTCGAGCTTCACGGCAACGGCTGTGAATACTTATGTACATGTGCTTTCTCAATTTTTTCATTTTTAATAAATTTGCAAAAATCTCAAGTAAACTTTTTTCATGTTGTCATTATGGGGTGTTGTGTGCAGAATTCTGAGGGAAAAAATGAATTTAATCCATTTTGGAATAAGGCTGTAACATAACAAAATGTGGAAAAAGTGATGTGCTGTGAATACTTTCCGGATGCACTGTATATGAATAAATCTATGCAAAATTTATCTTAATCTTTCTCTATATGTCATTTTAATTTTCTATTTAAATAGTTTAATATATTCAGATATGTTGGAGGGCGGCAAATTGAAGCACCACCCCACCCCGAGTGGCATGACCTCTAGCTATGCCACTGGGCAGTAGCTAGTGCTGCTACTTCACACCTCCAAGATACTGCGTTTAAACCCAGTCCCTCAAATATCAATAGATAGATAGATAGATAGATAGATAGATAGATAGATAGATAGATAGATAGATAGATAGATAGATAGATAGATAGATAGATAGATAGATAGATAGATACTTTATTAATCCCAAGGGGAAATTCACATACTCCAGCAGCAGCATACTGATAAAAACAATATTAATTAAAGAGCAATAAAAACGCAGTGCAAGTTTTTAAGAAAAAAAAAATGCAAGGTGGAGAGTGCAAGGCAGGTATAACAGACAATAATCTTGTATAGTGTTAACGTTTACCACCCCGAGTGGAATTGAAAAGTCACATAGTATGGGGTAGGAACAATCTCCTCAGTCTGTCAGTGGAGCAGGACATTGACAGCAGTCTGTCGCTGAAGCTGCCCCTCTGTCTGGAGATGATACTGTTCAGTGGATGCAGTGGATTCTCCATGATTGACAGGAGCCTGCTCAGCACCCGTCGCTCGGCCACAGATGTCAAACTCTCCAGCTCCATGCCTACAATAGAACCTTCCTTCCTCACCAGTTTGTCCAGGTGTGAGGTGTCCCTCTTATGCTGCTTCCCCAGCACACCACCACGTAGAAGAGGGCGCTCGCCACAACCGTCTGATAGAACATCTGCAGCATCTTATTGCAGATGTTGAAGGACGCCAGCCTTCTAAGTAAGTATAGAGTATGTATGGAGTCTGCACCTTATACTTGTGTCAGTGTATTTGTTTTGTCTTGGTGGAGTCCTCTATTTCTCTACTCTCCCGTTTTGTATTCTTTATTGTGTAGACTTTATCAGAATGCCTCAGATCCTCTAGACTTACCACTGTTTATAAAGTATTGTACTTTATAACTTCTCCCCATCTTCCTTTCTGCATTTTAACATCAAGTTGAGATGGCTCCCAGATCAATATCAAGTTGACAATTGGCTTTGATTAAATAGAAGTTGTCACCAGTTGCTTAGCAGCTGAGTGTGGAGGAATAATGGTATTAGTTTGTGGTTAACACTTCACAAACTTGCTGTTGTACATTGTGGAGTTTGAATGTTCTCCCTGTGTCTGCTTGGACGCTTCTACCACACTGCTGAGTCATGCATGCTTGTTTGGTGAATTAGACACTCTGCAATAGAATGATGCCCCATCCAGAACTGATTCCCAATATGAACTTAGTAGCCACTGGGATAGGCTCTGAAGGCAGACAGAATGGTCTCTCCCTCCCTCTCTCTGTGTCTCTGTCTGTTTGTCTCCTTCTTCGTCTTCTTCTTCCTCTGTTAGCCGAGGTGCTGTCAGTGCTCCAGCTGCTGTCTTCTCCAGGTACTGTTGGCGCATGCAGCAGTTTGGAGGGTGAAAGGTTACAGAAGGCAACAATTCAAAAGTCTTAGGATGAATTAGGGCAGAGGTTGTGGTTTCATTGGTTGTAGGGTTTGTGTGGTAACACTTTTAATGACTTTAGGATTAGTGTGTTCTGATAGAAAAAATCAATTGGCATTTAGCTAGGAGCTTCACATCTTTTCCTAGAAATCTCTGGAAACAAAGAACTTTCTCAGCATTTCTCTTTGCATATCCTGAGAAATGCTTTCTCACAGCTTCATACAGCATAATAATGAAACGAAAAAGCAAGACTGTTAAATAAAGAAAAAGGCAAATGCAAGCAATAAGATAAAGATCCATCCATCCATCCGTTATCCAACCCGCTATATATCCTAACTACAGGGTCACGGGGGTCTGCTAGAGCCAATCGCAGCCAACACAGGGCACAAGGCAGGAAATAAACCCCGGGTAGGGCGCCAGCCTACCGCAGGGTGCGCACACACACCAAGGACAATTTAGAATCACCAATGCACCTAACCTGCATGTCTTTGGACTGTGGGAGGAAACCGGAGTACCCGGAGGAACCCACACAGACATGGGGAGAACATGCAAACTCTACGCAGGGAGGAAACAGGAAGCGAACCCGTGTGTCCTAACTGCGAGGCAGCAGCGCTACCCACTGTGCCACTGTGCCGCCCATAATATAAAGATGATGATAATAGTAATAAGTAGCAGTTAAATATTTCATAAGCAGGTCATGTTGTATGAGTGTAAACCTGATTAAATACACAGACTGTCATATTGAATAGTGGTTTAACTTTATTGTTGCCTACAGCAGCCATTCTTGATCATTTTTTTGTTAGAGCCCCTCTGAAGCCACTTTGAGCCATTAGTCTTATTATTATGTTTTTCGGTCTTTTAATTTTACACTCTGGATGATTTCACATTTTCTTGTTTCAATTAGAGGTTTTGCTTCATGGAGAATTAATTTCTTTCATTCATTTTTATTTTTGGTTTTGTTTTGAAAAATTAAATTTTTTGGTGTTGTAACACCATTTTGTTTTTTTAAACTGTGCTGTCATTTATTGAGCCATGAATATTGCACAATGATGCACTACTATGGGGTCTTGATCATAGAAGCATTGTGTGATGATATCTTCAGAACAATCACATAACGGTCAGCTTCACGGACAGCACGTTGTCCAAGATTGTGGATTCCTACCAACTTATCTGTGTGTTTGTGCGCTTCATTTTAGGGCTACTAATTTCAGGTGATGATTTACAATGTTGATTTTGATTAGTAATTTATAGCTTTGATGAAAGATATTTCTGATCACCTGGTTTTTACTTTAACTTGCCATATGACTACATTCCTATCTCCTGATCTGCTATGACTCCAATCTGTGTATTTGAGTTTGCCCCACTTCAGAATGTATAATTTCAAACCCATTATCATGATTGGCAGTTTTTGATTTTTTTTTTTTTTTTTAATTCATTTTCTCTGGAAATTTGGTTGAATATTTATACTCATTCAGGTGTTTTTCCCCCTCATTTTTGGCATTTATTTTTATCTTGCTCATTTAATTGTTTATTTTTTCTATTATTCCGTGGCACCATTTTCAAACAATTGCATGGTTTATTGCCATGAGAATGTTTCTCAGAACCCCCCAAGGCTGCGTGATGCGTGACCTTAGCAATGCGACTGTATCAAGGTCCGCACAAGCGTTTCTACACTGTAGCTGCATTTGTCCCTGCAGCTTTTAATCTGTTTTAAAGCACAGTTCGGGCAATACTGTGACGTGTGTTCACATAATGCCACAGACCTAACATCTTTGTTTTAAAAGTTTTAGTATAAATTCAAAGCAAAATGGTCCACACAAAAATAGAGGAAAAAAATGAAGAATAGAGAGCTCAGTTTTTCGACTTATTTGCCTCATTTCCTTTTTCTCTAAGTTTGGTCATACAGTCATATTTTCAAATGTTCATTTCAAAAAAACTGTATGCCAATCTCCTATTTGCAAACTTGCAATCTAACAGTCCATGTGTGACAGGTGTCTGGTCACACTTATAGGTAATCTAACCTAGACACTGTTAAAATATCTGACTTCGCCACCCAGTCTTATTAAGAGACTAGCAACTCTTGAAATTTACTGATAATAACACACAGGATTCTTTAAATTGGGCAGTGAGTAAACACACAATCAAAGATGCAACAGTAACTTCTATTACCCAAGACAACAGACATTAAAAAGATAAACAAACCTAAAAATATGTAACAATATTAGGAATGAAATTCCTTTTTTTTTTAAAAAAGGAAAGCACACAATCCATACTCTAAAAGTCTGTTAAAGACATGAAGTGGAGGATAATAATAATAATTTAATTTTTAATAATTTTTTGTATTTATATAGCGCTTTTCTTACTACTCAAAGCGCTTAGCAAATGCAGGTTAAGGACCTTGCTCAAGGGCCCAACAAAGCAGAGTCCCTTTTGGCATTTTATGGGATTTGAACCGGCAACCTTCCGATTGGCAGTGCAGATCCGTAGCCTCAGAGCCACCACTCCGCCATAACCTTTAATGGTGCAGAGTCCAGTTTGCGTACTATTACCCCAACAATTAATCATCCAACTGTCCACTGTGGTATCCGGATGGGGGGTGGTACCCAGCCGGGACGCCCGAGAAGATCGGAGGAGGGCTTGTGCCTCCTCCAGACCTCGAGGGAGTGACCGCCCTGGGGGCCGCGGGCACAGAGCTGGGAAGCTCGACCCTGTAGGGGCCCATGGTCACCACCAGGGGGACCCCAATACCTGGAGGACCCTGGACCGCAGCACTTCCACCACACCAGGAAGTGCTGGGGGGAAGAGGAACAAGGACACCCGGAGTGCTTCCGGGGAGACAGCCAGCACTTCCGCCACACTGGGACATGTCGGTGGGAGATTGCCGGGAACACACCTGGAGCACATCCGGGTGCTTATTTAAAGGGGCTGCCTCCCTCCAGAGATGGACTTGAGTCAGGTGGAAGAAGGACTAGGTTTCTGGAGGAGAGAAGGAGGCAGTATGAAGAGACTGAGAGAGAGAGAAGGCATTGTGAAGGCCTAGACTGAGGGGTATTGGGGCTTGTGTGAGTAAATTAGTGTAAAATGGAGACCCTAAATAAACGTGTGTGGGGTAATTTAAACGTGTCTGCCTGTCTGTGTCCGGGTCATATTCCACACTATGGATGAACTCTGTTCACCAGACGCTCGTTTCCAAACAGAAGTCTTGTCAAATCTTTGAATCCCTGTCAGCGTCTCTTTGTTGTTCTTTCTATTCCAGTCTGGGCTCCTTGTGTTGCTGTAAACTCGGCACACCTCACTTCTCGCCCACCAGCTTTGCTTTCATGTGGCTTCCCTCACTCACTGGGCTGCTTCTTGGTGAGCTGTCTCTTCCTCCCTGGAGGTAAGTGTTGTTGTCCTTGTGCCTCACGTCATACCAGCCACGTACCCTTGTTTGCCTGTGAGCCCCTGTGTCTTGGCAGTGTTCTTGGTGGACCGTCCCTCACCCCTGCCTTCACCTGCACAGAAGTTTAAATCTCCTTCAGTCCCTGCCTAGATCAACATGACGATGGATTCAACAATGGCATGTCCAAATTTCCTGGGCTTAACAAATAATGTAAACACAGGTTAACAAAAAGTATTGTTACCAACTATCAATGAGTACATATATGCTTATTAGAAACCAATATCCCCAGCCATATTAATTTCCAAGTCAGGTAAATACAAACATTTTCCAAGGAAGGAGCAGTTCTGTTATCACAATTCTGTAGTGTTTGTATGTTTAAGCAGTTCAAACTTCAAAGTTGGTGACTCTTTTGCAAGACAGCAAATACCTATATCATGTAGACAGCCATTACAATAATCGGGAACAAGATTATTCAGGAAAGTTGCCTTTTAACTCTTCACCCCAGTCCCAGCAATGGGTGCCTATTTCCTCTTCATCTACTGTCTTTTAAATGAAATATTTACATGTTCCTTCGCCTAAGAGAGAAAAGAAACCCCCCAGTGTACAAAAAATGTCCCCCTCTGACACATGCTAGCAGTGAGATTATTTCCTCACTGGCTAAATGAACACTCAGTTTTACAGCTATAGCTAAGAAAGTTTTATTAACATACAGGGGGTAGAAGACTATGCCGTAATCTAAGTAACTATGAGGAACTGATATTCTATTGAAATTAAACAGACACTTAAGTGAATTTAACATTAACATTGACTTTCTAAGATTGGTTTTTACATACATGATTTGAGAAATACCCACAAATTATTGGTGATCTTTTTTCCAGTGTTTCTGGTTAAAAGATTCTTCCTTTCTGAGTTTTTGAGTTTGATTTTTGATTTGCCCCTTGGCTTTAACAAGAGATAGGTTTGATATCCTGGTTCATGATTTGACTTGACTTTTATTTATGTCTCCTGTCCTGGTCCTTTAAAAAAATAGATTTCTGTTTCTCTCCGAGATCGAACACCCTGCAGCGTGCTTTTCTTTTGACTCTGATAACATTGCTTGTTTGAGATTCACAAAAGACACATACAAATGGGATTATAACAGCAATTTAGGAGCCTTCTTCATCAGTCATCTATCCAATTTTTATAACTGTTTATTGTGGTTTGTTTCTCAGACCACCAAGTTAAGCACCACTCCATTATGAACTGAAAATGCTGGGCCATAAGGGCAAATAATAAGTGATCAGAAGATAAAGTCTTTACCATAAGAAGCAGCAGAGTTAAAACTGGAAGAACCAAAAATCGTTTCTCAAAATCAAACACATAAAACAAAAGAAAGTCAGGGAGCCAAACTAAATAGTTGCTAATGAGGCTCAAGTGGCCTAAAAATCTAAGAAAACATCTACAATCTTGGACAAGAATTACAGTGCAATGTTTAAATAATGTCACACCAGTGGTGTCACAAGTTGAAGCTTCCAGGAGGCAAGAAACTGGGAAGAAGCAAAAGCATTTGGATAACCAAGTCACAAAATGGTCATTAAAAACACAATGGCATTGTGTGATGATTGAAACATAGCAATCTTCATCCATCCATCCATTGTCCAACCCGCTGAATCCGAACACAGGGACACGGGGGTCTGCTGGAGCCAATCCCAGCCAACACAGGGCACAAGGCAGGAACCAATCCAGGGCAGGGTGCCAACCCACCGCAGACATAGCAATCTTCTTTCTTTCTCATCTATCAGCTGACATTGATGATGAGGTTTTAACAAGAAGTAACCATTGTACTCGATACCTTATGCTGTCCACAGCAGTTGTCCAATCCAGTCTGTAATATTTCAAATCTTCTTTTACAATTTCGATCTGTTTCTTTCTGTGTCTTCCTGTTGCCTTATCTCCTTCCACGTAGCTGTATAGTGCTGTAGATGGTAGATGTTTCTCCTCTCTTCTTGTTACGAGACTTGTTTGATATGGCCATGTGTCTCTGATCTTAACATCAGGGAATACTAAAGTGGAAAAGAACATTAACCATAAAATGTGTCTAATTGTTTAGAAACCAAATAAATATACAAAACAAAAGTGGAACTAGATGCAAAATAAATTGAAGTTGCTTTAAAAAATGCAAGGTGCTCTGAACGAATTATTAACCCTGAAGAACATGAACACAATTCTAAACCATCATAACACATTGGGGCTTTGAACTTTTCATGTAGACTCTCAAATTGTGTCTCTGGAGCTTTCTTCAAGGGGTCATCATCCTTTTCAGAGCTGACCTTGATGTGTGCACAGACAGCAATCTCTCCATTTGTTTGTTTTTTTGTAATTATTATTATTTTTATTTTTTTTTACTGGCTTGATTAAAAAGATAGCTGACCTTGCACCATAGCAGGCCAATTCACCTCAACTATGCAGCTAGTCATGAGAGAACAATGATGGAGGACTTTCAAGCGCTGCCTGTGGAAAACACAGACACTTTCAGTCTGTTGCTTGGTCCACCCGTCCCTTTTCTACAGCCAGCTTTATCACTTGCAGGGATTCACACAGGCACACATACCGGTGTAACACCACGAACCCACCTAACCTGCATGTGGAAAGTAATTGGAGTACCCAGAGAAAACCCACTTCGACATGGGCAGAACATACAAACTCTATGCAAGGAAGAAGTAGCACTACCACTACCATTGTGCCACCCCGTCACTTAGTGGTACGCTATGTGTAACATTTGAAATTACAGTGTGAAGATTTACTTTATGTTGTAGGTGCAAATAGAAGTCCTCATAGTCTTTTGGACTTTTTCTGCGCATTCCATGCCCTCTCCCTCCACACTGTTCCCACACACTGCCAACATGTGAGCTCCAGTGGCCTGAGGATGTTTGTCGGCTGTTATTGCCAGATACAAGCTGAACCACAGCTCCCTTTAGCATCACCTCCTGCAGTGCCCTCTCACTCATAACATTTGTGGCATCAGGAGGGGCTGAGGGTGCATCTGCCTTGCTGTTTCTGAAGGAGCAGAAGATCTGGCTGTAGTACAGCTATCGTGTCTTAGGTACATTCACCTCAGCCCGCTTCATCTAATGTTGTTGCCATGCTTGCCATACCTTACACTGCTGCTATCCACAGTAATGGAAACGTAACGCAGCCAGCCATTATGCCCAGTGATAATCAGCCAAGTGATAACTATGGTTTGGTATAATAAATAAAACATTCAGTACATTGCTATTGATAAAAATGTATGATGGCTGATTTTATGTGTTAAGTGTACTCTGTACTCACTCAAATATGCAATAATAGTAATTAATAGTAAAAAAAAAAAAATAAAGCATTTGCAGAGGGATTATTGCCTCATGCATTTCTTTTTTAATCAACACCTCATCAAAGACATTCTGTTTCCTGTGTTTATGAGAAATTTTAATTTGCTGCTGCATTGTTTAACGTGTCAGAATCCAGGACACATTCAGCATTCATATGCGTCTAACGGATTAACAGCGTACAAGCAGTAATTGAATGATTAATGGAGAGGACTGCTGCACTAGGGTGGTAGTTAAAAATGTAATTTCAGTAAAGGCACCATGGACCTCCTGGTGGTGGATGAATGAAATGCTTGCAGTAAAACAAGAGGAGAAATGCTCAACTGATGATTGATTGCACGGAGTTCCTGCAGGCTGCACAAATGTCATACTAAACTAAAATTGGATGCTTTGAAACTGTCGGCAGGTGCACAGTGGCAGGACATTGCATTGCTGCCTCAGACGGCTTGGACCCTAGTTTCATTCCTAATTAAGGCCCCTTCTGTGTGAGGTTGGCATCAAGGTGGGCTCACTCAGGTTCTTCTAAGGTCTCACCGTTATCTTGACAGCAGGAGTGTCCATAGTGTATTGAGTGGAACACTGACACACTGCTGTTGGCTTCTGCTTAGCATCCACTGCTGAAAAACAGGAGTCAGAGGCCCAAAGTATGGTTACAAAATGTAAGGTGTCCCTAGTGATGCTCCAGGACAAGTGACATTGGGCTCCCTGTGTAATTTTGGTGCTGCATCACTTTGTACAGTTAGTCATGCCCATCTTTAAATACCTCCCTTAGGGACTTGAAACATTTCCTCATGTTAAGTCCTTTTTTTACTTTCACTCAACTTTCATTTGCTTTTTTACCTAGAGGTGCACTAGGAATAAAAAGACGTTTATCAGCTTAAATTACATTTACGTGACTCTTTGAAAATTTAACGCAATAATTCCGGTGTCCGTAAATGGTCTATAATGAAGTCTGCAGTAATGAACCCGAGCAAGTTACCAGTGACACGTTTCGATGCAACCGCGCGGTGCATAAAAAGCAACAAAATGAAATCAGATTGAGAGATTTGTCAGCCGTCTGGCAGACTGGGATAATGAGATGAGATGTCTTGCCAATTCGAGCTGCTTCGCATTTATTAATGTTTTTTTGTAAATTCTTTCACTTTGACATTAATATAATGTTCCTGAATTATATAGGAAATGTCTCACAACCTTTTAATTTAAAATGCCTGCCAGAAGTAAGAGCTTTATAGATAAAGAAAAAAAATAAAACTTAAACTGCAAGGGGTGTGCAGAGGGAGAGCAGGATGTGTTCGAAGAAAGAAGCAGTTGGCCTTTTTGGCAGCAGCTTTTCATATAAAATTTGAAGTGAAACATTGAGGTTTGTGCTACAGTCTGCTTTAGACACGGGGGCAGGCAGATTGGACTGCCAGCATTTGATAAAGTTCCTTTTTTGAGGTCATGAGTGGGCAGGCTTAGTTTTAGATCTGACCCTGAGGGCATTTTTTTCATTAGGAATTGTCATGTGTTAAAAATGCTAAACAGTTCTGGTACATTAATGTTTCGATTTTTTTTATTATTATTCATTTTACTGTCATTTTTGCAACATTTTGGTGCTTGTGGTTTTTATTATGGGTGACACCATGTATACTGTTGCCATCATGTGACCCACTACATGACCTCTTACATTAGTATTTAAGGTAGCAGTGTGCTGTCGCTGACTTTCCAGTTTCTGGATAAATAACACCTATTTTGGTCTGTCAGTGTAAAGAGAGTTTGTGAATTTTTGGTTGTTTAGGATTTTCGCTTTTAATTGGCAACATTTTGGGTCATGTCAGTTTGATTCCTTTTGATCTTTTGTTGCCCTGTTAAATCTTAAATCTTTGAGCTTAACTTCCATCTCAGGCATAACATATGTAAATATACTCTTAATCAGAAACTGATTTTGGTCAAAAACTACTTCCTTTTTACCCCTACATTTTTAGTTTATTAAGTAAGACTCATAATATTTAATTTATTAGAACATTAGAACAATCTAGATGAGAACAGGCCATTCAGCCCTACAAAGCTTGCCAGTCCTATCCACTTAGTTCTTCCCAAATAAAAAATCAAGTCGAGTTTTGAAAGTCGCTACAGTCTTACTGTTTACCACACTACTTGGTAGCTTATTCTATGTGTCTATGATTGTCTGTGTGAAGAAAAACTTCCAAATGTTTGTGTGAAATTTACCCTAAACAAGTTTACAAACTGTGTCCTCATGTTCTTGATGAATTCATTTTAGAATAACAGTCTCGATCCACTGGACTAATTCCCTTCATAATTTTAAACACTTCAGTCATGTCTCCTCTTAATCTGCTTTTGCTTGTTGTTTTATGATTGAGAAAATGTAGTGTTTCAAATAGAGGCACTGTCAACCCCTTGAACCCTCAGACCAGACGTCAGACACCAGATAAAAGTCCAAATATAATATTTATTAGGACAATAATGTGCACAAAGCACCCTCCACTCCACTATACTATACTTAATAAACAATAACAAATCACTAATCAATACAATCCTCCACTCCCAGACGCTTAGCCACCCTGCCTCCCAACTCAGCTCAACGTCTGGGATTTCCCACAATCCTTTTATAGTCCTTGACCCGGAAGTGTTTCACCTTCTCTGTCCACGTGACATGGGACACTTCCGGATCAGATAAAAATCCTTTTTCTTCACCCCGGAAGCACGTCATTCCTAGTGTCGCTGTGATTAAGACACACTTCCGGGTTATGGTGCAAATATCAATCCCTGGGCCTCCCTGCAGCGACTCCTGGCAGCCACCGTGGTATCCAGCAGGGCTGTGCATTAAAAGTCCACTGTCCATAATTCCCTGCTGGCATTCGGGGTACCTCCATGCTGCAAGGAGGGCTCCATCTGGCGGCCTGGGGGTATTGGCCGGAATAAATAGCCGGCCATATCTCACAGTAGCTTTTAAGTGAATAAATTGTATGACCAAGACTTAGCTATACTATACAGGGCTTAAAAGGGAAAACTAGCATTTCTTTTAATTTTATGCTTTTAACTATAAGTTTGGCAAAAATGTTTGGGTAAAGTTAAATGCAGGCACAGCACAAGAAGTTCTGACAAGCAGACGGTTCTGTTCAACGATGACATCTTACTGTCAGGGACAGATACAGGTAAATGAAGACACATATTGGAGGGGCCAGTGAGGAGGGTAAAAGTTTGAGAAACGTTTAGATAAGGTATCCATTAGTTCGGTTATTCTTTTTGAACCATCATCTAAACAAACTGAATGAGAAAAAAATATATATTTTAACAAGACATTTATTTCTGGGATACAAGTTTACATGAAACTACAGAGAAATATACAAATGTCTAGCCAACCTTAAGAAGAAGCGTTACCTGTTATGCTTAAGCACAGATAAGCTAACCAATCTGGATTACAAGTGACATCAAGGGCCTTTTGAACCAGAAGAAAAGGGCTTTTAAAGGCGGTGATCAGCATGAGCTCAAGCGTGTGCAGAAGGAACTCCAGGTCCAGCTCAGGGCGGCAAAGGAGCAGTACAGGAGAAAGCTGGAGCAGAAGTTGCAGAATAACAGCATGAAGGAAGTGTGGGATGGGATGAAGATCATCACTGGCTGCAGTTCGAAGCGGGGTACCACCATCGAGAGAGACGTGAAGAGAGCAAACCAAATGAACAACTTCTTTAACAGGTTTGACCACCTTAACCCACTCTCACTCTCACCTCGGAGTACTGCACCCTCCACACATCCTTCTGCTGATACCAGCATAGGAGAGACATCCCCACCCATAATTACAACAGTGCAAGTGAGCAGAGAGCTGAGGAGACTTCGTGCCAGCAAAGCAGCAAGTCCAGATGGAGTATCGCCAAGACTGCTGAAGGTCGGTGCATCGGAGCTGGGGGGTCCTCTACAATGCATCTTCAACCTGAGCCTGGAACAGGGGAGCGTCCTGAGGCTTTGGAAAACATCTTGCATCACCCCAGTCCCAAAGGTATCACGTCCTAGTGAGCTGAATGACTTCCGGCCTGTTGCTCTGACATCACATGTGATGAAGACCATGGAGAGGCTGCTGCTTCACCACCTGAGGCCACAGGTTCAACACGCCCTCGACCCTCTGCAGTTTGCATATCAGGAGAAGGTGGGAGCGGAGGATGCCATCATCTATATGCTACACCGATCCCTCTCCCACTTGGACAGAGGCAGTGGTGCTGTAAGAATTATGTTTCTAGACTTCTCTAGTGCCTTCAACACAATCCAACCTCTGCTCCTTAGGGACAAGCTGACAGAGATGGGAGTAGATTCATACCTGGTGGCATGGATCGTGGACTATCTTAAAGACAGACATCAGTATGTGCGTCTTGGGAACTGCACGTCTGACATTGTGGTCAGCAACACAGGAGCGCCACAAGGGACTGTACTTTCTCTGATCCTGTTCAGCCTATATACATCGGACTTCCAACACAACTCGGAGTCCTGCCACATGAAAAGTTCACTGATGACACTGCTATCGTGGGCTGCATCAGGAGTGGGCAGGAGGAGGAGTATAGGAACCTAATCAATGACTTTGTTAAATAGTGCGACTCAAACCACCTACACCTGAACACCAGCAAAACCAAGGAGCTGGTGGTGGATTTTAGGAGGCCTAGACCCCTCATGGACCCCGTAATCATCAGAGGTGACTGTGTGCAGATGATGCAGACCTATAAATACCTGGGAGTGCAGCTGGATGATAAATTAGACTGGACTGCCAATACTGATGCTCTGTGTAAGAAAGGACAGAGCCGGTTATACTTCCTTAGAAGGCTGGCGTCCTTCAACATCTGCAATAAGATGCTGCAGATGTTCTATCAGACGGTTGTGGCGAGCGCCCTCTTCTACACGGTGGTGTGCTGAGGAGGCAGCATTAAGAAGAAAGACGCCTCACGCCTGGACAAACTGGTGAGGAAGGCAGGCTCTATTGTTGGCATGGAGCTGGACAGTTTGACAGCTGTGGCAGAGCGACGGGCGCTAAGCAGGCTCCTATCAATTATGGAGAATCCACTGCATCCACTAAACAGTGTCATCTCCAGACAGAGGAGCAGCTTCACCGACAGACTGCTGTCACTGTCCTGCTCCACTGACAGACTGAGGAGATCGTTCCTCCCACAAACTATGTGACTCTTCAATTCCACTCTGGGGGGGTAAACGTTAATATTATACAAAGTTATTGTCTGTTTTTACCTGCATTATTATCAATCTTTAATTTAATATTGTTTTTTTGTATCAGTAAGGTGCTGCTGGAGTATGTGAATTTCCCCTTGGGATTAATAAAGTATCTATCTATCTATCTATCTATCTATCTATCTATCTATCTATCTATCTATCTATCTATCTATCTATCTAGGCCTGTAAGAAAGTGTGAATCTTGTTTTTTGGTGAATGTTATTTAACTTCTACCTTATGATTAGCTTAAAGAAATGTCCAGTCACCATTCAAAGTGCTGATGTAGAGGTGGTCCTACAAGTACTTCAGGATCCACATTAATAACAGGTTCAACTGGTCTTGGAACACAGAGGGGCTCTATAAGAAAGAGCAGAGCAGGCTCATTTTACTCTGGAGACTGCATTCCAGGAATGTGGGAAGTGACATCTTTCACATGGTCTATAACTTTGTGATGGCCGGTGTGATTTTGTAAGCTGTGCTGTGCTGGGGCAGTAACATCACTTCAAGAGAATCAACAAGCTAATTAAAAGTGCAAGCTCAGTTATAGGACACACCTTGGACCCCTACTAAAAAAGTACAGCATTATAACCAGACTCGTGCCATTATGAACAATGCTGCACATCCTCTCTCTGACACACTGAAGACCTTCAGCCCACAAATCATTCAGCAGAAGTGTGTGAAGAAACGCTACGGGGACTCCTTTATAACAACAGCAATATGTCTGGGAATTGGACAGTCAAATCTGAAGCTTTCTTTCTTTTTATTTTTCTGCTTTGTTCAGACCAAAGTGTGTGTGTGTATATATTTATTTACTTATCTATTTATGTATGTTGTCACACACATGTGATTGGGAGACAGCTAAAGGGCCTGAATAATAGTAGTACCATGTCAGACCAGGGGGTGGCGAGCTGCACTGACTTTCTCTCTCAATCCTCTGCAGACCATCCATGGGAAATCCCGCTAGGTTCCAGCAACATTGGAGACATCACTTCTGGTCCTGAAGATGTCATTTTCATTTCTGGCTTCATTGATGTCACTTCTGGTTCCAGTTCAGATGATGTCACTTCCTGTACCAGCCTTTAAAGCCACCATATTGTCACTCTCAAATCAGTTCTGTTCTGGACTCAAACCTGAATATAACTCATCAAAAAACAACCCTTTTGCAGCCAGGGCACAATATATGGGTGGCTGCCCCAAACCGTTTTGATGTCTTTGTGTTATTCTTGTGACAATGTATTTATTTAAGCAGCTTCTGTAGAAAATTCATATCTATCCATCTATCCATCCATCCATATGATTGACAGAAGAGGAAGACCAAGGGTAAATTCTCAATTGTCCATTTTTTGGCCAATGTCTGTTACTAAAAATACCCATCAAGCCACAGTATAAAACAGAGCACCTACTGGTCTGAAGCAGATGTATGTTCATATATGAAGAGGGATGGACTTGAGACAGACAATGGAGGATTGACACAGGTGTTTAACATGAGAACACTGTGCCCACTATGAAAAGTGGAGCAATAAAGATGCACTGAAAACAACCTGCTTTCTGAGGATGAAGGTGCAGTGGCAGCTACAAAATAAAAATGCACGTGGACCAAGCCTGCTTCATCATGGTGAATTGTTTTAAAAAACGTCTTAGTTGGATTAAGAAGAATGGACTCTTTAAATTGCACTTACATTTATACTGAGGCAAAGCTTGCTGTTTCAGACACTGATTTGTCATTCAGGTTAGTATTTAATGCCTGTTTTCTCTGCAAATAGACTAAGTAATGATTAAATTAATGTTTGAATATTCCCTCACTGAAACTTGCCTTGTTTGTTGGTGTCAGTAAATAAATACCTGGGGAGGTATTTTGAAACGCAGGTCGCTAGTGTCTATTGCTTTGTTTGGTTTGTGCAGCCCTTTTAGGCAGAGTGCCCAGGGACAGTGATCTGTGCCTTGTTTGGAGTCCACCTGTCTTCAGTTTCGGCATGATTAGGAAAGGCACACACCTGTTTCTAGAAGGTCCCACAGCTGTCAATGTGTATAAAAGCAAAACTCGAGCCATAAGGTAAAAGGATTTGCCTGCAGAGCTTAGAGACATTGTATCGATGCACAGATCTGGAGAACACTGCAAAAAGTTCCTGCAGCACTGAAGGTTCCCAAGAGCACAGGAGAAACCAGAACGCTTCCTACAGATGTCTACCTGGCCAAAATGTGCAATTGTGGGAGAAGGCTCTTGGTAAGAGAGGTAACCAAGAACCCAGTGGTCACTCTGGTGGAGAGCCTGTGTGGAAATGGGAGAAACTTCAGGAGGGACAAAAACCACCACAACACTCCACTACTCTGGGCTTGATGGTAGAGAAGCTAGATGACACATGAAAGCCTGGAGTTTGCAAAAAGGCATCTAAAGGTCACTGAGATTATGACAAAACAACATTCTCCAGTCTGATGAGGCCAAGATTGAACTGTTTTAGCTTCAGTTCTAAGCATCATGTCTGAAAGAACCAGGCACCGCTCATCATTAGCTCAATACCATTCAAACCATGAAGCATGGTGGTGGCAGCATCATGCTGTAGGGTTATTTTTCAGTGGCAGGGACTGGGAGACTTGGCAGAGTAGAGGAAAAGCAAAACAGAGAAAAGTGTAGAGATATCCTTACTGAAAACCTGCACCAGAGAGCTCTGGACCTCACACCAGGCTGAAGGTTTACCTTCCAGCAGGACGATTACCTTAAGCACAAAGCAAACGCAACACAGGAGTGGCTTAGAGACAACTCTGTGAAATGTCCTTGAGTGACCCACGCAGAGCATAGACCTAAACCCAATGGAACATCTGTGGAGAGACCTGAAAAAGGCAGTTCACTGGCGGTCTCCATCCTACCTGCAAGAATTTCAGAAGATCTGCAGAGAGGAATGGCACAAAATCCCCAAATCAAAGTGTGCTAAGCTTGTACTATCAAACTCAAAAAGACTTTAGGTTGTAATCACTGTCAAAGGGCTTCAACGAAGTACGAAGTAAAGGTCCTGAATACTTGCATCAATGTGATATTTCACTTTATTTTCAATAAATTTGTAAATATTTCTAAAATCTTGTTTTCACTTTGTCATTTCAAGGCACTGAATGTAAAAGATTTTAGCTTCAGGCTTCAACATAACAGAAAGCAAAAAAGTGAAGGCACTGTAATTTCAAAAAATGAAGTTCTGTATTTTAATAAATTCTTGTTGATCATGACACCAGAAAATGACAATGTGTTACAAGTAAGAATATGAGAGTACTCTGTACATGTCACAGTACCATCAATATCACTACTACTGCTAGAACTGCTTTCAATTATTTTAAATCTCAGAGCACGGATTACTCATTTTAACCTGATCCCTTAAAAAGCACCGATATGAACATCAGCAGGCCACGCTTCATAGTACACAGAATGGCTGCTTTTACATGTGGCTGTTTTATGGCACCAACTACTTACAGTACATCTAGTTAAAAATATTATCAACCAAGAAAGAGCGAATATACAAACTAATAAGGTGATCCAATGATCAAGAAATTTATGTATTTATTAATTAATTATAAAGCACTTTAAAAACAACATCAGGGCTAACCAAAGTGCTGTACAATTAAAAACCCAACATATCAGACAAACAATAACCATAGGGAAAAGTAACAGAAACACAAACACATAAGAGATGAAGAGATTCATAATAAAAAGTACACAGACAGTCAACATATAATACTGGGTTAAAGGCCAGGGAGTAAAAGTGCATTTTTAAATAAAATTTAAAGACTGAAAGTGAAGGAGCCTGCCTAACGTGCAGTTTTGGGGCTGCAACTGAAAAAGCCCGATCACCTCGGAGTTTGCATCGTGTCTTAGGAACACGTAAAAGCATCTGGTCAGCTGACCTGAGAAAACGAGACGGTACATAAGGGTGCAGCAGTTCTGACAAATAAAATGAGGCACAACCATTAAAGGATTTAAAAACAAATACAAGGATCTTAAAATGGATTCGAAAACAAACCAGAAGTCATTGAAGGGAAGCCAAAATCGGGGTAACATGCTCATGCTTTCTTGTGCCAGTTAAAAATCGAGCAGCGGCATTTTGCACCAGCTGTAGGCGAGCAATGGAGGCCTGGCTAATTCCAAAAAGAAGCGCATTGCAGTAATCTAGATGAGAGGTTATAAAAGCATGGATCACTGTTTCAAGGTTGTGTTTAGACAAAACAGGCTTGATTTTTGACAGCCGCCTCAACTGGAAAAAGCAAGATTTTACCACTGCGTTCACATGGCTATCAAGTTTTAAAGTGGAATCCATTTTCACACCTAAATTTGTGATTATGGATTTCTCAAATTGAGCCATAGTGGAAAGGTTGATCCAGGGGGTCCCGCTGATGCCATTGGGTCTAAATAGCATGACTTCTGTCTTGTTCTCATTAAAAATGAGAGTCGTCTGCATAAAGATGAAATTGTTTCTGGAAAATAGCGCTGAGTGGCAGCAAGTACAAGGAGAACAGAAGAGGTCCCAGGATGGAGCCCTGTGGTACCCCCCAGGGAAGGGCAACTGAGGTGGAAGTAAAATCATCAATGCTGACACAAAAACTTCTAACTGAGAGACAGGACCTAAACCATTGGAGAGCTGAACCCACTGCTCTAGCCTGGAGATGAGGATCTCATGGTCTATCGTGTCAAAGGCAGCTTTTAAATCCAGAAGCATAAGTAGTACACAGTCACCAGAGTCCACTGTTAAAAGAATATCATTTGCCATTCACAAAATTCTTTGCCATTTTTTTTTTTAACTCTTTCCAACATTTTTTCAATTACAAATATATATTATAAATAAACTGTAACCCAGAATTGTATTGTACACATTCAGATAATTAACAAAAGGATGGATATTGTTTTTACAGAAAAATATACAGTAAATTAAACTAGAATCTCAATAAAAACTGTTAAAATAAACACATATTTAATCCTGATTTATGGCTTGTCATTGTTGAAAGTGACTTATACGTGAACTTTGGACAACCACAACAACAACATTTATTTCTATAGCACATTTTCATACAAATGATGTAGCTCAAAGTGCTTTACAGGATGAAGAAAGAGAAAAAAGACAGAATATAAAGATATAAAATTAGGCAATACTATTAACATAGAATAAAAGTAAGGTCCGATGGCCAGGAAGGACAGAAAAAAACAAAAAAAACTTCAGACGACTGGAGAAAAAAAAAAAATCTGCAGGGGTTCCAGGCCACGAGACCACCCAGCCCACCACTGGGCATTCTACTTAACATAAATGATCTTAATCAGACCTCATGGTATTCAGGGTTCTCATGGAAGAACTTGATGATGATGGTCATGTGGACTTCTGGCCTTCAATCCATCAATGTTGGGACATTATGGTGCTTTGATCGGGTGGTCGGGGCGCAGATCGCCACCACAGAAAACCGGAAAAAGAACAGCAGAGAAAGTAGGGGTTAGTATGGATTTCAGAGCCACAATAAATGATAATGATAATTAAATGTTGTGAGGGATGGCCGGCTATATATTCCAGCCCACACCTCCAAACCGCCAGGTGGAGCCCTCCCAGAAGTATGGAGGCTCCCTGAATTCCAGCAGGGCCTCATGGACCATGTAGTTTTTATAAACAGCCCTGCTGGATACCATGGGGACCACCAGGACCTGCTGTAGGGAGGCTTGCGGAGTGCTACGTGCCCTATAACCCGGAAGTATGTCCTGATCACATGACCAGAAGGAACGGTGTGCTTCTGGGTTGAAGAAAAGGACTTTTAATCTGACCCGGAAGTGATGAGGAATCATGGACTGCTAGGTTGGCACCACTTCCGGGTCAGGAGATATAAAAGGACCTTGGGAAAGCCCAGACGCTGAGCTGAGCTGGGAGGATGGGTGGCTAAGTGTCTGGGAGAGGAGGATTGTTATTGAATAGTGTAATTGGATTATTGTGAAGTATATGAGTATTGTGGAGTGGAGGGTGCTTTGTGCACGTTATTATAATAAAAAGTCAAGATATTGGACTTTTACCTGGTGTTTGGCGTGGTACCTGAGGGTTCAAGGGAGCAATAGTGCCCCCTACTGCTACAATGTATATACAGAATATCAGAGAAAGCCATGTTCAAATAATGAGTTTTTAGCAGTTTTTTTAAAATGCTCCACCATATTAGATTGGCAAATTTCTATCGGTAAACGGTTCCCGATTTTAGGTGCATAACAGCAGAAGGCTGCCTCGCCACTTCTTTAAAGTTTAGCTCTTGGAATTATAACACTCATTTGAAGATCCAAAGTTACGCTTTGGAGTGTAAGGTGAGACGCATTCCAAAATATAGGATGGAGCGAGATTATTTAAGGCTTTGTAAACCATAAATAGTATTTTAAAGTCAATTCTAAATGGCACGGGTAACCAATGTAATGACATCAGAACTGGTGAGATGTGCTTGGATTTTCTTTTCCTAGTTAAGATTCTAGCAGCTGCATTCTGCACTAGTTGCAATCGATTGATGTCTTTTTTGGGTAGCCCTGAGAGGATTGCGTTACAGTAATCTAACCGACTAAAAATAAAAGCATGTACTTATTTCTCAGCATCTTGCAAAGTTATAAGAGATCTACCTTTTGCTATATTTCTTAAGTGAAAAAATACTGCCCTAGTAATCTGATTAATATGTGATTTAAAATTCAGGTCAGAGTCAATAATTACCCCTAAATTCTTTACCTCTGTCTTGACTATTAATCCTAATGGATCAAGTTTATTTCTAATACCCTCATTATATCCATTTTTGCCAATCACTAAAATTTCTGTATTCTCCTTATTTAGTTTGAGAAAATTACTACTCATCCATTCAGAAACAAAAGTAAGACATTATGTCAGTGAACCAATAGAGTCGGGGTCATCAGGTGCTATTGATAAATACAGTTGTGTGTCATCAGCCAAGATATTCATGATTTAGCAGAAGACGATTTGTGGAAGTTCAGGCACATGTATGCACTCAGAGTAGGTAGTCATGCTTCGGTTTCTTCCTGCTCTCCATTTCAGTTGGTTTCACAGCCAGCCAGGACAGTTTCTGGTGCTGGCATTAAATCCAACTGTCCTGAATCTTCTCCCATGCTCAAGTTCTCAAGTGTTAATACGACAAATAATATTTTTTTATAATTTAAATCACTACAAATGGAAAATTGAACAGACATGTGTTGAAATATTTTAAAGAAAAATTTTCACAAAGAAAAGCAAAGTGCCATCACCTTATTTCCACTGAGGCTTTTCGTTACTGTTTTTGCTTTAAACATCTTCACTCATAATTGTGTTTCTAGCCATGTTGGCCACCTCTAACTAAACAGACAGTTCAGGCAGGCTATGCCCACTAATCTTCACTTGTTTGTTGAGTCTTTCCTTTTTTTTTTTGATCTGGAGGTTTTTCTCTTCAAATTGTGTTACCTATGTCTTTATGTATTGCCTCTCTGGCAGTGTCTTAAATTGGTTTAATCCTACCTGGCAGGTAGAAAATTCTTTGTTAGTTGTGGTAATTATACTTCAAAGACCCATATTATTCAATATGGTGTTCCACAAGGCTCTATCCTGGGTCCGCTGCTTTTGTCAATTTACATGCTTCCATTAGGTCAGATTATCTTGAGACATAACGTGAGCTACCACAGCTATGCTGATGACTACAGCTGTACTTATCAATAGCACCTGATGACCCCGACTCTATTGGTTCACTGACATAATGTCTTACTTTTGTTTCTGAATGGATGAGTAGTAGTTTTCTCAAACTATATAAAGAGAAAACTGAAATTTTAGTGATTGGCAATAATGGATATAATGAGGGCACATTTCTCCAGTTTTGATGTCACTACACTGGTTACCTGTGTCATTCAGAATTGACTTTAAAATACTGCTTATGGTTTATAAAGCCTTAAATAATCTCACTCCATCTTATATTTCAGAATGTCTGACACCTTACACTCCAAATTGTAACCTTAGATATTCAAATGAGTGTCTGCTTAGAATTCCAAGAGCTAAACTTAGAACTGTTAGGCACCTAAAATCTGGAATAGCTTGCCAATAGGAATTTGCCAGGCTAATACAGTGGAGCACTTTAAAACACTGCTGAAAACACATTACTTTAACATGGCATTCTCATAGCTTCATCTTAACTAATTTCTGATGCTCTGTATATTCAATTATTTATCATTATTATTCATGGTGGCTCCAAAATCCTTACTAACCCCTACTATCTCTTCTGTTCTTTTTCCGGTTTTCTGTGGTGGTGATCTGCACCACCATCACCTGATCAAAGCCCCTTGATGTCCCAACATTGATGGATTGAAGGCCAGAGGTCCACGTGACTGTCATCATCAAGTTCTTCCATGAGAACCCTGAATACAATGAGGACTGATTGAGGTCATTTATGTTAAGTAGAATGCCTAGAGGGGGCCGGGCGGTCTCATGGCCTGGAACCCCTGCAGATCTTATTTTTTCTCCAGCCGTCTGGAGTTTGTTTTGTTTTTTCTGTCCTCCCTTACAATCAGACCTTACTTTTATTCTATGTTAATTAGTATTCTCTTATTTTAATTCTTAATTTGTCTTTTTGTTTTCTCTTTCTTCATCATGTAAAGCACTTTGAGCTACATTATTTGTATGAAAATGTGCTATATAAATAAATGTTGTTGTTGTTTATTTGTGATTGCATCCCATTTGGAAGATCTACCCCAAAACAACATTTTTTAACTAAGAATATACTAATGAGAATCCATGGAGGATGAAGCACAGGTGAAGATGTAGTGTAATACAGCCCCAGTCATTTGGGACTAAATGTAATCAATAATAACAACTGGCCATTATCTGTGTGTCACCACTATGGTTATTTGGCCTATACATTCTCATCCTCCACTCTATAAAATTTGCAGAATGTCCATTTTTGCTTCACCAATCACATCTTCTGTTCACATCTTCTTGAACTAATCTTTCATATAAATACGTTGTGGCAGACAGCCAGGTCCCTTATCTAGCTGGGATGCCCTTATGGAAGGACCGGGGGAGAGAGTATATCCAGGACAGCTTCTCCCCTGGCCTGACAGAGGGCAGCCAACTTGGTTTCCAGCGGGGCCAACGGGTCATGAGCAAGGGAGCTCAACCCTGCTGGGACCTGTGGCCACTGCCACGGGGCGCATGGACGCTTTCAGGGCCCTATTTGGCCATACTTGAAAGTGCAGCCAGAAGAAGCTCATAGGGCACCTGTAGTCTTTCTGGGTGCCCTATAAAAAGGGGTTGGTCGCCAGAAGTCGATTGGCCAGAATCGGGCAGAAGAGGACAAAGCCTGAGGAGTGGAGGTGAAAGAACTGTGTTGGTGGTATGTGCTTTAGGCACTGTGCTGTGGGGAGCAGGGTGAAACGCTCCCCAATTGTAAATAAAATGTGTGTTGTGTGCAAAACCTGTCTCTGCCCTGTCTGTGTCGGGTTAGGGTGGCTTTCACAAAGTATATACATTTTTAAGGAATAACAAAACATTAATTCTTTCAAAGGACCCTCTTGTGATCTTGAAGGGAATTCTGATGCTCCAACTTGAGCCACAAGACCCACCGCACCCTAAAATTAATTATTGACTTTAGCACATTTATACCCGGTTGAATGCCCAGTGAGGGCTGGGTGGTCTTTTGGCTTTCCAAACCCCGCAGGTTTATTTTCTTCAGCATCTCACCAGCTGGTGATTTTTATTTTCCTGACCACTGTGGTCATCTGACTGCAGCATCAGACTTTTTGTTAGAATCGTTAGAAACATAAAAAAAGGAGTTTAGCAATTGAATGCATACTTAAGAACTCCAGCATTTCTATTGCACACTTGTTCATCTGCCTTATATAAGTTTCTGTTTCTTTCTTTTATTTATTGATTATTTTTTGCATTTCATTTTATTTATTTATTTATTTGTTCTTTGTAGTTCTATTCTTTCATTTCTTGTAAAGCACTTTGAGTTACATGTTTCATATGAGAATGCACCATACAAAATAAATAAATGTTGTTCTTGTTCTTGTTATCTTTGGCTTCATAAGACCACCCTCCACATGTTGTTTCTCTTCCACAGTAATCCTTTCTCTCATTACTGCTCTTGTTTTCTGATCCTTCTTATCTCAGTCCCTTTGAAATTTGAATTATTTTTATGTATTCTTTGGCCACAGCTCCTTGCACAGTTTGCCTAAAGTTTCCTCTTTGACACCCAAGGAGCTCTTTTAGAATTTCAAACAAGGGACAAATTCCAGAACTACTTCCACTCACTCAAAACAGCACCTCAAAATTCAGATCACTATTTGGTGACAAAAATCCACCCATGATAATTTACAGACACTTCACTAGCCACCATGGAGGCTTAAAAGGCCACCATTATAACCCAGTCAAAACTATCTCAGTTTCTCCTTTTCTATCGCCTTCAATACATTTCACAGAATTCAGTGAAGCTGACAAATATTTCTGTGATTTTGCCGGACTCGCTCATCACTAGTCCTCAATCATCCTCGAGGCTTTCAATTTGTTATGCGTATGCACCTGGTAGGCAGCTTAAGGGATCTGGTGACTGCAGCTACTTGCCGAACCAGGGGATGGCGCTGTGTTCTACTGCTTTCTCATTTCCTCCCTCTGCAGAATGGAACAGAGACAGCCATCCCACTGCTCCGTTATCTGCCTTCCTGGATTTGTCCCTTCCTGCCTGGAACTCAAATGACCGGAAGTTAGGCCATAGTTATTCAGTTCTGTATTAGACTCGTGTCTGAAAAGATGTTATCAGCATCTTTGTTAAAAGAAGCCTTTATTTTCATTTTGCTTTCATTAGACAGATCACAGGTGTGCCCCAAACCTTTTTCTGTGTTATCTTTTCTTACAATTCCTGTACAAGACCTTCCATTCCAGGGCCTTCATCTTCTTTGGAAATTAAGGAGAAGTGTATTTAGAACTCAAGCCAGGAAGCACTTCTTTACAGTTGTGGGAATTGGATCAAACTACCGAGATATGGAGTTGAAGCACAAACTTTGGCAACCTTAAGTATCTAGATGAGATATTGAGACAGCTTAGCTATTAGCTAAACAAACAAACTTGACAGCGTAAATGGTCTCCTCTTGTTTGTCAGATTTCTTATGTTCTTATGTTCAGTTTTGATTATGTTCTTATGTGTTGCTGTCAGTTGCAGATTAACAACATACAAGTGCTTCAATGATAAACTGTCTTGTGAAGGTCTGGGTCATGGAGGCTGTAATAAGTGAGAAATACCAGGTTTAGAGAAGCTCAACTTTGAATGCTTCAGGCTGATATTGCTAACCTTTTGTTTGAGAAAGCATAAAACTGCAAAGAGATGTATAATTTAAGAAGATCATCGGGGGCATTGCTATTCTGAGCTCTTTTGGCTGAGCTGATATCTGTGCCTCAATGGAATGCAATAAGTACAAGTTGGGTAGCTCATAACAAAACAATAGAGAGGCTCCATTTTTCATGTGAAGCTTTTATGCATCTGACAGATCAAAATCAAGAGTCTGGAAGTATATTGCGTTTTGGATATCTGCAAAGAGTCTTCTCACAGCATTGCAGGGTGTGGAATAGCAAAGGAACCAATAATGCCTTGTTTGTCAAATGCTCCAAGGGGTCTGCTGTAGTTACTGATTTTACTGTTAATCAATTAATTTTGATTAATGATCCATTTGTCCTCGCAGTTAGGAGACCTGGGTTTGCTTCCCGGGTTCTCCCTGCGTGGAGTTTGGCCCTAGTGTGTGCTTGGTGTGTGGGTGTGTGTATGTGTCCTGCGGTGGGTTGGCGCCCTGCCCAGGATTGGTTCCCTGCCTTGCGCCCTGTGTTGGCTGGGATTGGCTCCAGCAGACCCCCGTGACCCTGTCTTTGGATTCAGCGGGCTGGAAAATGGATGGATGGATCCATTTGTATCTCTAGCAGTATTTCTTATTTAATTAGATGCCCCCTTTGAAACTCTCATTCTGTATAGTTGGGAATACATTACAGAGTGTGCTACACTTTTCTAACAATTGAATTCTCACTCTTCAATTTGTGAAGTATCCCTTTTTGTGCAGAAGTCCTCATTTTTCTTACTTTAGGTCTGGTATCATTAGAATCAGAATCACTTTATTGCTAGCATGTGAAACATACCAGAATTGGCTTTGATGCAGTTTGCACAGTTAATCAGCAGCTCTAGTCAGGGTGTGCTAAACTGAAGTAGTGAGTCTTCAGCCAGGATTTGAAAGCTGAGACAGAAGGGGCATCTCTTATAGTAGCAGGCAGACCATTCCACAGTTTAAGGGCCCTGTAACTAAAAGTTTGACTTCCCACTGTTATTTTATTAATCCTTGGAATCAAGGAAGCAGACCGGCATCCTGAGATCTTAATGTACGTTCTGTTTAGTAAGTCATGATAAGTTCAGACAAGTAAGCCGGACCTTGGCCATTAAAGGCTCCATATGTTAAAAGGGGGATTTTAAAATCTGCCCTAAACTTAACTAGGAGCCAGTGTAAGGATTTAAGAACTGGAGTCACGTGTTCGTGTTTTCTTGTTCTTGTAATAATTCTTGCAGCAGAATTTTGGATTAACTGGAAGTTGTATAAAGAACAGTTTGAACATCCAGTGAACACTGAATTGCAGTAGTCAACCCTACTAGAAATAAATGCATGAATTAACCTCTCAGAATCCAGTTTATTTAGAAAACGCCTTAAATTCCCAACATTTTTAAGATGAAAGAAACATGATTTAGACAACTTTGTAATGTGTGCTTTATATGACCTGCTAGAGTCAAAGATAACTCCTCGATTGCGAGCTGATTCAGTAAAATTAATGGTGATTCCAACTGAGTTAAATCTGGAGTCTGGAGGTATATTGTGTTTTGGATATCAGCACAGAGTCTTCTCACAGCATTGCAGGGTGTGGAATAACAAATTAACCTGTAATGCCTTGTTTGTCAAATGCTCCAAGGGGACTGCTGTAGTTACTGATTTTACTGTTAATCAATTAATTTTGATTAATGATCCATTTGTATCTCTAACAGAATTTCCCATTTAATTAGATGCCCCCTTTGTGCTCTCATTCTGTGTAGTTGGGCATACATTACAGAGTGTGCTACACTCTAACAATTGAATTCTCACTCTCCAATTCGTGAAGTATCCCTTTTTGTGCAGAAGTCCTTGTTCTTCTTACTTTAGGCTTGGTATCTTCAGAATCAGAATCACTTTATTGCTAGCATGTGAAACATACCAGAATTGGCTTTGACTAGGTGCAAAAACATGGAATACAAGACAATAGCAACTTAAGACAACATAATTTCAATGCACCATTAACCTGACACCGTGCAAATAAGTTTCTTGAACAAAAACATTTACAAACTTCAATAGTACAGTCAAATAAATAGAAAAACTATACAAAACATTATAGATATCAAATAGGACAAGCTGAGCAAGTACAGTATAAATTATTTACAAATAGACAAACAGCACACTTACCAGTTTTATGTTAAGTAAGTTATGTAAGTTTACTTAGGATTTTAATACTTCAAGGAAAGAAGCTGCGGAGATAGCATGTAGTTTGGGTCATGATAGATCAGTACACTCCTCTGTGATGGCAATTTAATGTATAGATGGCTGCTGGGGTGGCTGGAGTCGGCTGCAGCCATCCCAGCAGATCTTTGCTGGGAGACAACAGCCAATGATTTTCTCAGCTGAGCAAATAACCTGCTGCAAGGAGACAGAACGAAACCAAATGGTGATGGAAGTGATCAAAATACTCTTGATGATGGCTGAGTACAAGTTTAACAATATATGCCTTAAAAAGCCAATCTTCTTAAGATGGAATAATCTCTACCTGGCTTTATTGAGGATGGAGGTGATATGCTTGACCCATTTTAATGTATTAGTGAAAATAGTCCCCTGGAATTTAAGTGACTGGACCTTAGACACAGTCTGGCCATTAATTTGCAGAGGTGGGCACTTAGTGACTTGTCGGCGGAAGTCAATCCTCATTGCCACTGTCTTAATAGCATTGAGCTCCAAGTTGTTATAAGTACATCATTCTACAAGATGGACCACCTCTCTTTGTTAGGAAGACACATCATTATTAGAAATCAGACCCACTACAGTTGTGTCATCTGCAAACTTTAGGATTTTTACAGATTTGTCTATGGATCTACAGTCATTTGTATAAAGTGAAAACAGGAGGAGTGCAAGAACACAGCCTTGGGGGAGCCTATGCTAATTGATATTGAATTTAACAGATGGGAGCCCAGTCTCACATACTGCTTCATACCTGTCAAGAAAATTGTAATCCACTGGCAGACACCATAGGTTACACCTAACTGGATTCGCTTACTCTGAAGTACCACTGGAACAATGGTATTGAAGACTTAGCAGAAATTCACAAACAAGACCCTCACATAGGTGTTAGGCAAGTCCGGGTGCTGAGGAATGTAGTGGAGGCATAAATTACCTGCATCCTCCAATGAGTGATTTGCCCTGTATGCGAACTGAAGTGGATCAAGGAGAGGGTCAGTGGTAGACTTTAGGTAGGATCATCTTTATTCTCTTCTCTTTCAGTACCTTCTCCTAACTTAAAATACAATACAATGCAATTTACTTTTGTATAGCCCAAAATCACAGAAGAGGTGCCGCAATGGGCTTTAAAAGGGCCTGCCTTTTGACAGCCCCCCAGCCTTGACTCTCTAAGAAGACAAGGAAAAACTCCCAAAAAAAACTTGTAGGGAAAAACTGGAAGAAACCTTGGGAAAAGCAGTAGAAAGAGAAACCCCTTTCTAGGTAGGTTGGGTGTGCAGTCGGTGTCAAAAAAAAGGGCTCAATACAATACAATACACGGAACAGAACACAAGTAATCCTCAATACAATATAATAGTGCAATAGAAATATTACAAGTACAGAGCAGAATTCAACAGCAGATGAAATCATATAATAGGATTTGGATTTGTTTAGAGTCCTGGGAACCTCAGCCATCAAGCTGCCTCCTCCAGCTGGCCATTCAACAGCTGAGTCAGCGCTTGGCCAGCCAATCTGATGAAAGGATCCCTCTACCCAACGATTCCTGTGATCCTCCATCAGGGATGACTTTACCTTAGGCAGGCAAAACAACTTGGCAGGTGGGCAGTGGCACCAAGTACCAAGAAGAGAAACACAATAGATGAGGGTTGGTAACAAACTAGAACATAGATTATATTACTTATGTTTTAGTGCTAATGACTAACAACAGAGATGCTGTCTGTACAGTTAATCAGCAGCTCTAGTCAGGATATGCGAAACTGAAGTAGTGAGTCTTCAGCCAGGATTTGAAAGCTGAGACCAAAGGGGCATCTCTTATAGTAGCAGGCAGACCATTCCACAGTTTAGGGGCCCTGTAACTAAAAGCTCAACCTCCCTCTGTTATTTTATTAATCCTTGGAATCATAAGCAGACAGGCATCTTGAGATCTTAATGTACGTTCTGGTTTGTAAGCCATGAAAAGTTCAGATAAGGAAGCCAGACTTTGGCAATTTAAGGCTTTATATGTTAAAAGGAGGATTTTGAAATCTGCCCTAAACATAACCGGGAGCCAGTGTAAGGATTTAAGAACTGGAGTTATGCGTTTGTGTTTTCTTGCTCTTGTAATAATTCTTGCAGTTGCATTTTGGATTAACTGGAGGTTGTATAAGGAACAGTTTGAACATCCAGTGAACACAGCATTGCAGTAGTTAGTCCTACTAGAAATAAATGCATGAATTAATTTCTTGGAATCCTGCTTATTTAGAAAACACCTTAACTTCCCAACATTTTTAAGATGAAAGAAACATTATTTAGACAGCTTTGAAATGTGTGCTTTAAATGAAATGCTAGAGTCAAAGATAACTGCTCGATTGCGGGCTGATTCAGTAAAATTAATGGTGATTCCAACTGAGTTAAATGATGACATGACGTCATTCCCACCAATAATTAACATCTCTGTTTTATCAGTGTTTAAAGACAGGTAGTTCTCATCCATCCACTCCTTTAATTCACTAACACAGCTAATTTAAGACAACATAATAACAACAAAATAGCATGTTAGACCGCCAGAAAAAGGAGAGAAAAACCTCCAGGCAGCAAGGAAGGTCTAGCATTCTAAGCCAACTGGAGCTGTGTGGCATCCCTGTGAGGCACTCAGACCTGCTAGAAAACAGGCACTTTGTGCAGATTTTCACTTTATAGAGCACCGTTAATAATAAGCAACACATGAGAGAAGTTTACAAAACAGTCGAGTTAGTGAGTAAACGTTCTACTAGAGGATGCCAGTCAGACTTATTAACACAGTGGGGTAATGAAGCAGATACACATTTTAAACAGATGATTGAGCTGATTGCTCCACGCCGTTGCTTTTCATATGGGTAAAAGCCACCTCATTAACAGAACATTTCTTTGTTTATCTCACTGCGTGACTTACCTCGCCTGAATGCCCATGCCTGTGGTTGTGTGTGATTGGCCTGTTGGCAAAGAGGCAACAAACCAGGCAGACTGCGCAAACTGGCTGAGGATGTTCATTTGCATAGTTCTTGTATCTGAGCATAAATGATTGTGGCCAACAGATGGCGATGCCCAAAAAGGAAAAGAGTCTGGTGCTGTTTGCAGATTAAAGGTGGTCTTGTGTGAAGACACCAACAATGGCAGACTAAGGTAAAGGACCTGAGGAAGACAACAACAACAATATTTTTTCTTTCTATGGCACATTTTCATGAAAGGAATGTAGCTCAAAGTCCTTTACACAATATTAAAAACGAGCAAAAAAGAAACAAAGTTAGAAGTAGATAGCTATATATAACAAAATAAATAATATATAAAAATAATTTATTAAAAATCAATATGCGCTTACATAACAGTGATTTGCAGGTAAGGAATCCAAATTTAGAGATTTTAAGTCCATTAACAAGTCTGATCCTATGGTCACATGGCCAGGGAAGACAAAAAAATACTAAAAAAAGAGATGCTGATGAAAAAAGAAAACAAAATCTGCAGGGGTTCCAGGCCAAAAGTCCGCCCAGCCCCCAAATGGGCACTGTGCCTAACATAAAGGTACTAAATTCAGTCTTATAATTTTTTTAATCTTCATAATAATCAATTCAATGCAGCTGGTCTTATAGACAGAGTATCTTCCTTCATTCTACCATCACAAGAGGCTGCACAGTACTGTGATCATGTGGTGGTGGTATAAAACATCACCACAGAGAAACCGTAAAGGAGAAAAGTAGGGATTAATAATGACAGTACATCTGTGAAGTATATGATATAGCAATGCATATATAATCTATTAGAAGTAGAACAGAATTTAATTAAGGCCAAATTGAAAAAATGGGGTTTAATAGTTTTGTTAAATTGATCAGTGGTGTGAGCCTGGTGTACCTCTGTCGGTACAGTACTCCAAATGTTTGGTGCATAACAGCAAAACTCCGCCTCACCACTTCTTTCATACTTAGCTCTCAGTATAATAAGAAAAACAGTTTTAGACGATCCGAGGTGGGACTGTAATGGGACAGGCTCTCCAAAATATACGAGGGAGCAAGATTATTCAGAGCTTTACATACCGTTAGCAGTATTTTAAAGGACACCAATGTAACAATACTAACATCGGTGAGATGTGCTCAAATTTTTTTTTTAGTTTTTGCTGTTTAAGATTCTAGCTGCTGCATTTTGAACTAACTGTTAACGGTTGATGTCTTTCTTAGGTAGTCCTGTTAGGACAGCATTGACGTTATCTTGTACAGTGGAACCTCGGTTCACGAACGTCTCGGTACATGTACAAATCGGTTTACGACCAAAAAGTTCGCCAAACTTTTGCATCTGTTCATGACCATACACTCGGTATACGAACAAGCCAGTTTCCCTTTCAGTTTGTACGTGTTCAGTCTCTCCCTGTGCATTTCCTGTGCAGCGAGCAAGAGAGAGAAAGCGCGACACACACAAGAGAGAGACACACGAGAGAGAGACACACACACACAGGCGCGAGAGAGAGACAGACACACACACAGGCGCGAGAGAGAGACACACACATACACACAGGTGCGAGAGAGAGACACACACACACACACACAGAAGCGAGAGAGAGAGACACACACACACACACACATACACACAGAAGCGCGAGAGAGAGACACACACACAGGTGCGCGAGAGAGAGACACACACACACACACAGGCGCGCGAGAGAGACACACACACACACACACACACACACACACACACAGAGGCAGCGTGAGAGAGACACACACACAGGCGAGCGAGCAAGAGAGAGGGCTGGACACATAAGGCAGAGAAAAGGCAGTTAAAGAATGCACTGGGCTTGTTTTTGTTTCACTTCTGTTTACAGCGATCGGTTCGTAGCGTGCATTGTTGCAATGTTACTTTTCTTGGTGGTTTATTAAATTACGGATTTTTTCAAATGGTCAATTTTTTCCCTGTGCTTAACACTCATTAAAAAAAAGTGTTTTTAGCCAGCGGTTGATAGCGCTATAGCGCAAACTATTACAGTGTTAGTTGTCTCTGTTGTTCAAGGTTTTCTCAGTGTTATTCAATGTTTTTACATTTAGTTTACTATTACGCTGTGTATTCTATGGTTTAATTAACTATATTTGTGCTTAAAACCTTAAAAAAAATATATATTTACATACAGTTCGTATGGTCTAGAACGGATTAATTGTATTTACATACAATCCTATGGGGGAAATTACTTCAGTTCACGACCAAATCGGGTTATGACCAGAGTTTTGGAATGAATTATGGTTGTGAACCAAGGTTCCACTGTAAATATAAAAGCGTGAACTAATTTTTCAGCCTCTTGCAACTTTATAAGAGATCTAACTTTTGCAATATTTCCTAAGTGAAAAAATGTGTGATTTAAAGTTTAGATCAGAGTCCATGATCAAACCTAAGTTCTTATCTTTCGCCTTGAGTTTGAGTGCCAGGGGATCAAGTTTATTTGTAAGGTCTTCACTATTTCACTTTTTTCCAATAAATAAAATTTTTGTTTTTCCTTATTTACCATGAGAAAATTACTATTGATCCATTCAGTAATACAATACAGACACTCGATCAAAGGGCACAAAGAGTCAGGGTCATTGGGTGCTACAGATAAGTAAATCTGTGTGGCATCTGCATAACTGTGGTAGCTCACCTTGCATTTTGAGATAATCTCGCTTACCGTGAGCATATAAATTGAAACTAATAGTGGGTCCAAAATAGATCCTTGCGGTACCACGTATAAAATAACATATCATGGATCCTTGAGCTACAATCACCATAACTAACAAAAAATTCCTGTGTGTTCAATAGGACTGAAACCAGTTTAGAACACAGCCAGAGAGACCCACCCATTAGCTAAAGTGATTTATACGAATGCTGTGGTCTACGGTGTCAAATGCTGCACTCAACTCTACAAGAATGAGAACAGATGTATGGCCTGTGCCAGCATTAACCTACAGGTCATTAACTACTTTAATCATTGTAGTTTCTCTGCTGTGATTTGGTCTAAAAACCTGACTGAAACTTATCAAGAATGGTGTGTTTAGTCTAGTAATTATTTAATTGGTTAAAAATTGCTTTTTCTATAATTTTATTTTAAAAATGGAGGTTAGAAAGAGGTCTAAAATTGTTAAAGACAGCGGCATCAAGATTATTTTTATTGAGCAGGGTTTTAATTACTGTTGTCTTTGGAGAATCTGGGAAGACCCCAGTATCTAATGAAGAGTTAACTATATCAAGTACTCTGTCAATAAGCACATCAGAAATTTTGTTAAAAAAAAGCATGTTGGGCTGAATCAATGGTACAAGTGGAAGGTTTTAATTCAGCAATTATTCTATGAAGTTCAGGTAAACCTATTTTAGTTAAGGAATTTAGTTCCCTTTAGTGAGCTTGATATGGGTCAATGGTATAGGCCTTTGAGGGATGTATTATAATACATCTAATATCATTTATTTTGTGATTAAAGAATGCTGCAAAAGCTTTGCAGGATTTCAGGAGGCAATCCGCTGATTGTGCTGGGCTTAGAAGATGATTGATAATAGAAAATAAAACTCTTAGATTTCCTGCATTTCATTTAAAATTTTAGAAAAATAGGACTGCCTCTCTAGTTGGACTGCTTTGTTGAATTCAGTAATATGTGACTTCAATATTTCATAGTGAACTCTTAATTTAGTTTTCCTCCATTTACTCTCAGACATCAACAGTGGCAGTAAGGTGCCAGCTGTGGGTGATGAACTATGCCCTAAAATTAAAATTGCAAAAGAGTCTAAGCATATTCAACCCATAGAGTCCTGCACCGTAGTTGTCCTTGTCAGCTAGCTCTGGCAAATCCACAATAAGCACAGAGGGACAATAAAACCCACCACCAGTCACATTAAATGGTGAAACACCTTTAGAACACTATAGATCACCCCTGACACAGTTGAGAAGAAAGCATAAGTGCAGTCCACATGGGAAATGAACTACAGCATGTTCACAGCTAAGCAGCATGTCTCCAGGTGAGAGGTTTTTAATCCAAATCAACATGATTTCTGTGGATGAGTACAAGTGCCAGTGGCACAGCACATGCATAAAATGCCAACCAAATGCATATAGTGTAAGTGCCATCCACAGATTGAGCAGTGACTGATTACAGATAGGGGTAGCTGTTTGAGGCCACCAAGTTCAAAATAAATATTGCCAGTGGTGGATAAATTGTTATGGTGCTTTTGCAAGGGGCCCTTTAAAAAGCTTCATGTGAGTTAAGTTTGTGACATAAATGTAAATGAACTTACGGTAGTAATGATAAGAATGTTTTTTAACACCAGTTGTATGTTTCTTTTTGACACCAGTTACTGTGTTACTTTGAGTCAAATAAACTGATGTCATTGACAAAGCAAATCTCTGTGGTGCCATCAACCCAATGGCTGAATCGAGTGCACTCCTATAGCAAAAGAAAATGTAGACCCCCAAGGATCCACAAAAAAGTTCTACCCCAGACAGCTTGACCTCAAATTCCAAAGGCTGGCTTCGGCCTGTACAGGCCTAAGTGGGGTCAAAATATCTTGTTAATGTCCTAAAATATTCCAAGAAACACATAAAGGCTCTTATAGGGAGTGGAATCATAAAAACCCTAATGTTAGGGTTTCTGTTTCTTTTTTCATATGTTTTTCCCCATGGATTCCTGTGATCTAACACTCATTTTATTGTTTTTTGAGACTTCTGAATATGAATCTGATTTTTATTTTTGGAGGTTCTAATTGCTTTAAGAGTTATAAAATCTTTTAGACTGTTTAACATGCAATTTTGTATTTTGTACATCCACTTCACTTGCTGCTAAGGACACGTCCACAGAGGTTGGGCCTTCAGGTAAAGACACAACAGGATAAAGGATCATCAAAGATTTGAGTTCCTTATCTGAGTTGTGGAATCCTTTTTTAAATCACTCTTTCAAGGGACACTTCTCTTCTAATGTTTATTGTTTTTTTAACTTTTTGATCTTGAGTTTTTTTGCCATAATTTTTATCTCTCATTTTTGGTTAGATGCTCATGTTTTATGGTCTCTCAGTTTTGACCCTTTTTCTGATTACTTGTCTATCTCTTGATTCACTCTCAAACCCTGTCTGTGAACAGATATAACAGACAACCCAAAACAGTATCTTTATGAATGGAAGAATTTGTTTCTATAACACACAAAAGATCAAAAAAAGAAAAAAAGGCAAAAGAGTTGGCCTAAAAGGCAAACTAGAGCAAACAAGTCCCAAGTCAAATTTCAATTATCAAAACCAAGCACAGAAGAAAATAAACCCAATAAACTAGAAAATCCAGTACTTACAAATGAAATGCTTTCAATGATTGTCAATGTCCTACTAAAGGATCCTCTCTCATTTTCAGTGTATAAAGGCTGAGGGCGATGCTTCAACACGGACATCAGAGTGTCCCTGTCTCCTTGGGTTGCACCCACAAAGCGCAAGAAACTTAAGAACTCTACAAAATACATTCAAAACTAAATAACAAATATGTCAATGTTAACAAAATCACATAATTAGAATTAACAATTGAAAATAATATTTTAAACTAAATAAAAGCCATCCATCCATCCATCGTCTCCCGCTTATCCGAGGTCGGGTCGCGGGGGCAGCAGCTTGAGCAGAGATGCCCAGACTTCCCTCTCCCCGGCCACTTCTTCTAGCTCTTCCGGGAGAATCCCAAGGCGTTCCCAGGCCAGTCGAGAGACATAGTCCCTCCAGCGTGTCCTGGGTCTTCCCCGGGGCCTCCTCCCGGTTGGACGTGCCCGGAACACCTCACCAGGGAGGCGTCCAGGAGGCATCCTGATCAGATGCCCGAGCCACCTCATCTGACTCCTCTCGATGCGGAGGAGCAGCGGCTCTACTCTGAGCCCCTCCCGGATGACTGAGCTTCTCACCCTATCTTTAAGGGAAAGCCCAGACACCCTGCGGAGGAAACTCATTTCAGCCGCTTGTATTCGCGATCTCGTTCTTTCGGTCACTACCCATAGTTCATGACCATAGGTGAAGGTAGGAACATAGATCGACTGGTAAATTGAGAGCTTCGCCTTGCGGCTCAGCTCCTTTTTCACCACGACAGACCGATGCAGCGCCCGCATTACTGCGGATGCCGCACCGATCCGCCTGTCGATCTCACGCTCCATTCTTCCCTCACTCGTGAACAAGATCCCGAGATACTTGAACTCCTCCACTTGAAGCAGGATCTCGCTACCAACCCTGAGAGGGCACTCCACCCTTTTCCGGCTGAGGACCATGGTCTCGGATTTGGAGGTGCTGATTCTCATTCCAGCCACTTCACACTCGGCTGCGAACCGATCCAGAGAGAGCTGAAGATCACGGCCTGATGAAGCAAACAGGACAACATCATCTGCAAAAAGCAGTGACCCAATCCTGAGCCCACCAAACCGGACCCCCTCAACGCCCTGGCTGCGCCTAGAAATTCTGTCCATAAAAGTTATGAACAGAATCGGTGACAAAGGGCAGCCCTGGCGGAGTCCAACTCTCACTGGAAACGGGTTCGACTTACTGCCGGCAATGCGGACCAAGCTCTGGCACCGATCGTACAGGGACCGAACAGCCCTTATCAGGGGGGCCGGTACCCCATACTCTCGGAGTACCCCCCACAGGATTCCCCGAGGGACACGGTCGAATGCCTTTTCCAAGTCCACAAAACACATGTAGACTGGTTGGGCAAACTCCCATGCACCCTCCAGGACCCTGCTAAGGGTATAGAGCTGGTCCACTGTTCCGCGACCAGGACGAAAACCACACTGTTCCTCCTGAATCCGAGGTTCGACTATCCGACGGACCCTCCTCTCCAGGACCCCTGAATAAACTTTTCCAGGGAGGCTGAGGAGTGTGATCCCTCTGTAGTTGGAACACACCCTCCGGTCCCCCTTCTTAAAGAGGGGGACCACCACCCCCAGTCTGCCAATCCAGAGGCACTGTCCCTGATGTCCACGCGATGTTGCAGAGGCGTGTCAACCAAGACAGTCCTACAACATCCAGAGCCTTGAGGAACTCCGGGCGTATCTCATCCACCCCCGGGGCCCTGCCACCAAGGAGTTTTTTGACCACCTCGGTGACCTCAGTCCCAGAGATGGGGGAGCCCACCTCTGAGTCCCCAGGCTCTGCTTCCTCATTGGAAGGCATGTTAATGGGATTGAGGAGGTCTTCGAAGTACTCCCCCCACCGACCCACAACGTCCCGAGTCGAGGTCAGCAGCGCACCATCCCCACCATATACAGTGTTGACACTGCACTGCTTCCCCTTCCTGAGACGCCGGATGGTGGACCAGAATCTTCTCGAAGCCGTCCGAAAGTCGTTCTCCATGGCCTCCCCAAACTCCTCCCACGCCCGAGTTTTTGCCTCAGCAACCACCAAAACCGCATTCCGCTTGGCCTGCCGGTACCTATCAGCTGCCTCCAGGGTCCCACAGGACAAAAGGGTCCTGTAGGACTCCTTCTTCAGCTTGACGGCATCCTTCACCACCGGTGTCCACCAACGGGTTCGGGGATTGCCGCCACGACAGGCACCGACCACCTTACGGCCACAGCTCCGGTCAGCCGCCTCAACAATAGAGGCACGGAACATGGCCCATTCGGACTCGATGTCCCCCACCTCCCTCGGGACATGGTCGAAGTTCTGCCGGAGGTGGGAGTTGAAGCTACTTCTGACAGGGGGCTCTGCCAGACGTTCCCAGCAGACCCTCACAACACGTTTGGGCCTACCACGCCTGACCGGCATCCTCCCCCACCATCGAAGCCAACTCACCACCAGGTGGTGATCAGTTGACAGCTCCGCCCCTCTCTTCACCCGAGTGTCCAAGACATGTGGCCGCAAGTCAGACGACACGACCACAAAGTCGATCATCGAACTCAGGCCTAGGGTGTCCTGGTGCCAAGTGCACATATGAACACCCCTATGCTTGAACATGGTGTTCGTTATGGACAATCCGTGACGAGCACAGAAGTCCAATAACAAAACACCGCTCGGGTTCAGATCGGGGGGGCCATTCCTCCCAATCACGCCCTTCCAGGTCTCACTGTCATTGCCCACGTGAGCATTGAAGTCTCCCAGCAGAATGAGGGAGTCCCCAGAAGGTATGCCCTCTAGCACCCCCTCCAGGGACTCCAAAAAGGGTGGGTACTCCGAACTGCTGTTCGGTGCATATGCACAAACAACAGTTAGGACCCGTCCCCCCACCCGAAGGCGAAGGGAGGCTACCCTCTCGTCCACCGGGGTAAACCCCAATGTACAGGCTCCAAGTCGGGGGGCAATAAGTATACCCACACCCGCTCGGCGCCTCTCACCGGGGGCAACTCCAGAGTGGTACAGAGTCCAGCCCCTCTCAAGGAGATTGGTTCCAGAGTCCAAGCTGTGCGTCGAGGTGAGTCCGACTATATCTAGCCGGAACCTCTCAACTTCGCACACTAGCTCAGGCTCCTTCCCCTTCAGAGAGGTGACATTCCACGTCCCAAGAGCCAGCTTCTGTAGCCGAGGATCGGACCGCCAAGGTCCCCGCCTTCGGCCACCACCCAACTCACACTGCACCCGACCTCCTTGGCCCCTCCCATAGGTGGTGAGCCCATGGGAAGGGGGACCCACGTTGCCTCTTCGGGCTGTGCCCGGCCGAGCCCCATGGGTGCAGGCCCGGCCACCAGGCGCTCGCCATCGAGCCCCACCTCCAGGCCTGGCTCCAGAGTGGGGCCCCGGTGACCCGCGTCCGGGCAAGGGAAAACGGCGTCCAAAGTTTTCATTCATCATAGAAGGTTTGAATAAAAGCCAGAAGCACTTAAACATGACACATTGGATATATTGTATATAGTGACAGTGCACATCCCTTTGTTGCTAGTCATGAAGTGCATCTTTGTGGTGCCAATGATAGTGTAGATACAGTGCTTGATAGCAGTCACTTTTGTGGTGGTACTGACAGTGAAGTGACTACTAAAGGGCAATTCTGCAAAGACACAACACCTCCACCTCTGTACTTAGCACACTGGTAGTAATTATTTCATGGATTACTGCACTGCATAAAGGTACTCCCATTTCAAGTTATCAAATGTGGGGAGAACCTCATATAATTAATAATTCTCCATGTTCAATATCTTGTGTCTGTGCCATGTTAGCAATAAGGTCACTACTCTTAAATTTAGTGAACAGGAACCCATTCTTCAACCAAATTAATTTCTAGTTGGCGATCAAAGGCACACTACCTGATGTGTTGCCCATTCATAGGATTATGTTATTGGGAGGGACACTTCTCTTTTTGTCCTTTCTGGCTCCGTTCAGTGAAAACAGTTGTGAATTTTAGGGGACACTCATCCTTCTACATCTCTGGCTATAAATGGTGTCTCTGTCAATAGGGTGGAATTATTTACATTGATATTTCTTGGCTGCGGTGTGTTGGCACCCTGCCTGGGATTGGTTCCTGCCTTGTGCCCTGTGTTGGCTGGGATTGGCTCCAGCAGACCCCCGTGACCCTGTGTTCGGATTCAGCGGGTTGGAAAATGGATGGATGGATGGATATTTCTTGGCACCACTGTGTTTAAACTGGGACGAATACATAACCTCATTTATGAAAGAATCTCAACAGTGTATGGGTTTTTTATTTCCCTAATGTCCTAATAAGAGCCAGTCCAATTTTCTAGAGCAAGGTCTGCTTTAGCCATTAATTTGCTCATTCAAAGTATAAGTTGTGGCATGCTATTCATTCAGCAATAAGGACTGTAGGCCCCAATTTGAACTCTATGCAGGGCCATTATGCTTAATCGAGCTGGGAACTAGTAAGCAATACAACCAAAGGGCACACTCACCTGAGTAGTATCTCTTTCAGTTATTACTTACACAAACATTAGTGGTGACTCTAAGCAAGGACTACTCACTACTTCTTTACTTCTACAGCAGTGCATTTTTCTGGCGCTAGTGACAAACTGCACCATTTTGCTTTCAGTGTCCACATGCACAAGAAATGTATTTATTTTATGTACATATAACACCATATAACAGAATACATCATACAACGATCATCATATTTTCAACCTTTAGATTTACATATTTAAGACTAAGGGGGATGTGCAGGACTGTAATAACTACAGGGGGATAAAACTGATGAGCCACAGCATGATGTTATGGGAAAGAGTAGTGGAAGCTAGGTTAAGAAGTGAGGTGATGATTAGTGAGCAGCAGTGTGGTTTCAAGCCAAGAAAGAGCACTACAGATGTGTTGTTTGCTCTCAGGATGTTGATGGAGAAGTATAGAGAAGGCCAGAAGGAGTTGCATTGCGTCTTTGTGGACCTGGAGAAAGCATATGACTGGGTGCCTCGAGAGGAGTTGTGGTATTGTATGAGGAAGTCAGAAGTGGCAGAGAAGTGCATAAGTGTTGTACAGGATAAGTACGAGGGAAGTGTGACAGTGGTAAGGTCTGCGGTAGGAGTGACGAATGCTTTCAAGGTGGAGGTGGGATTACATCAGGGATCGGCTCTGAGCCCTTTCTTATTTGCAATGGTGATGGACAGGTTGACAGACGAGATTAGACAGGAGTCCCCATGGACTGTGATGTTTGCTGATGACATTGTGATCTGTAGCGATAGTAGGGAGCAGGCTGAGGAGACCCTAGAGAGGAGGAGATATGCTCTAGAGAGGAGAGGAATGAAGGTCAGTAGGAATAAGACAGAATACATGTGTGTAAATGAGAGGGAGGTCAGTGGAATGGTGGGGATGCAGAGAGTAGAGTTGGCGAAGGTGGATGAGTTTAAATACTTGGGATCAACAGTACAGAGTAATGAGGATTGTGGAAGAGAGGTAAAAAAGAGAGTGCAGGCAGGGAGAAATGGGTGGAGAAGAGTGTGAGGAGTAATTTGTGATGGACAGGTATCAGCAAGAGTGAAAGGGAAGGCCTACAGGACGGTAGTGAGACCAGCTATGTTATATGGGTTGGAGACGGTGGCACTGACCAGAAAGCAGGAGACAGAGCTGGAGGTAGCAGAGTTAAAGATGCTAAGATTTGCATTGGGTGTGGCAAGGATGGATAGGATTAGAAATGAGGACATTAGAGGGCCAGCTCAAGTTGGACAGTTGGGAGACAAAGTCAGAGAGGCGAGATTACAGTGGTTTGGACATGTGCAGAGGAGAGATGCTGGGTATATTGGGAGAAGGATGCTAAGGATAGAGCTGCCAGGAAGAGGAAAAGAGGAAGGTCTAAGAGAAGGTTTATGGATGTGGTTAGAGAGGACATGCAGGTGATGGGTGTAACAGAACAAGATGCAGAGGATAGAAAGATATGGAAGAAGATGATCCGCTGTGGCAACCCCTAACTGGAGCAGCCGAAAGATGAAGAACAAGAAGATTTACATCTTGCAATATTTTTGCAGTTGCAGCTCAGGAAGGCTAGGTGACTTGTTTAGGGTCAGACAGAGAGACAGGAGTTGAATAAGTGGCCCTGTGCTTTGTGGTCCAGAGGCCTACCCACTCATCCTCCCTGCCTTTATATGAGTAGCACGTGGTGTCAGTATGTGGCTGGAGAAGCAGAGGACATGTTTCCAGAGACCGTGCGCATCTTCCATTTGGACAGGGTAGGCAGTTGGCACCAGGGGGACTCTCAGAATCATACTGCACTGAGCCACTTACCTTTAATGGAAGCAGATATAATGGGCTTTAAAGTAAAAAGTATAAGATAGAGCGAAACAGAAGTGCTGCAGAACTCTTAAACACTGAGGGTATTATTACCATAAGAAGAAACTGCAGAGTGTGTGGGCAGAAAATGACTGCCTCTGAACAGCTGATCGTGGATCAGTTGAATCAACACACTATAAGCAGGTACATTTGAAAAAGCAGATGCTGGGTATTTCAGGAGGGCAAATGTGAAGTATATTAGTGCAAGCCTAAGCAGTGCAGTCGGAAATTCTGTAAATGAAAAGGAGCAGGACCATGGTCAGGATGGCAGGAGGGCAGCTAACCACAGATGAGATTTATAGTCTGAGAAGCCCAGCCTGTTTGTTATACACTGGATGAAAAATGTTCATGAACACAAAAGTAGACAAACACAATTTGCTACTGATGAAAGGGGGTATGTCAAACAATTTTTCAAAAATATAGATGTAAACCAATTTAAAGACCAACAGCGATTAATTTCTTCCTCTCCTTCTGTTAACACCTTCTCGAGTATTCTGACCCCGTAGCTAGCTGCACCGTTTAAAGACAGGCAGACACATCCATTTTTATTTTGTAATAAGGACTGTATTACCCACCCCACTGTGTAGACACGTGGCTGAGTGACATTTTTAAGAGTGTCTCAGTCCTGAAGTGTGCATCACATAAGATCTGTAGGGGACATGTGTTTGTTCTCAGTCATGTAGTCTTGACTTCGGGGCTATCTGTCCTCCACTGCTTTTCTGAGCTCCGCAAGCTCATGTTCATTGTTACAATAACCTCCTCTATTCATCTCCACCTCTGATGTCCCCTTCTCCTCTTACCTTCAATTTTTCCCAGCATCAGAGTCTTCACTTTGGGTGACCGGAAAATGGTAATTCTTTGTTCAGATGATACTCATGCAAATGGTAATTGTGGCATTTTACAGATGGGGCCATCTTTAAGATTTCACCGTAAGAACTGAACTTATAGCACCTTTAATAAAGTCTGATACTGAAGCTGCAACCCAGACATGCTCTGTTAATGGTTGACTTGATTCATTTTCATTGATTGTTATATTATATTATTTATTTTTTAAAACTTTCTTCAGAAACTGTTATAAGCACTCCTCGGGCATGCTGACTGCATTCTGCTGGGATGAGATACTGTCTAGATCCAGGCAGGCCCTTCTTAAACTGATCATAAGCCACGGACTAATTTCTCCTTGAATGAAATTCTTTCGTCATTCCTGTTGTATTTTTGATTCATGTTTCATTTACCCCAAACCAGATAAAGAAGAGGGAAAACTCCTGCAGAGGCTGTTTGAACTGTTTAGTCCATCTGCAAAAGCAGATGATGAATGGAGAGACTTGCGGGTACAGGAGGTTTGGCAGCACTTGCTGAGCTCATTCATCCTTTCACTGAATACTTTTATTTGTACTGCCACGATTGAAAAAATTGGCAGAAAAATAATGAAATAAAGAAGAACATCGGGGAATTAAACCATAAGTGAAACATAAAGCAGAATTGTTAGCTGACGAATTTAATAGAACCAAATCTTCAAACTCAAAATGTAAAATAATCAAAAGTCAGTCTTGATTGATTTTGCATAACAAAACTTGCACAAAAGTTATCTTTTGCCACAAGAAAAAATTTATAACACCAGAATAATAGAGATGCTGACTAAAATACCATTGCATTACTGATGTCACGCGTGACAGCCTCCAAGAGCTCAGAAATTGGCAACAAAGGTACAAGATGGTAGCACCCATGACAGACACAATTGAGCACAATAAAAATAAATAAATAATAACATTAATTTTCCATAACTTCAAAACTTAGAATTCATTACATTTTTTTTATTTCAATAAACACTGTAATTTCATACTTTTGTGTTTCAGGTCAAATGGTGCATGACTTACTTTAGCACCTTGAATTTAATAAAATTCTAAAGTCGAAGAGCAAATTAACCTAAGTAAGGTTTCAAAAGAAAAAGAGCCAAAAATACCTCCATTCTAGTAAGAAATGTCAAAGTGCAAAGCAAAAGTAAAAAAAAAGACAAACAGTTCCAAAGTAAGATGGTCAAAAAGACCACAAACACCTAAACACACTAGAGAGAAAAAAAACACAGGTGTGACGTCGAGAAGTGCGACCTCTGAAGACACAACTGCAGAGTGTCTACAAAATGGTGTCTCCAAATGCCTATGCAAGATGTTAAAATAAAATTAATGTCTCCAAAAGAAAAACTATAAAGAAATCAACTGGCTAACTAAGAATAAACTCTAAATAAAGATCAGTAAAAACTTATCCAAGGAGAAAAAAAAAAATAACAAACCCTGTCCATGTAACTAATTATGGGTCTTATTACAATGTGTACTTAGGTAATTAACAAAATGAGAGCAAGACACTAAGCAATCACAGAATATTAAGGGAAAGCAAAAAGAACAAATTCAAACAAGGAATAACAAATCAGGCAGTGAAAAGGCAAAAACAGAAAAAAAAATAAAAAGATACATTTCACAAAAGAATTTAACACCACACTTAGGTCAATACATGATGTTGTAGTTTGTTACTCCCTATTCACCTAACAAATATCCTCAAGTGCAGATCTGAAGGTCCTCACAGTGCTTCTATCTAACAGAGTACTTGGAGTGAATATCTAAAGGTACTCACAGTGTCACTATCTAACCAAAATGTTAAGGTGAAGATCTGAAGGCCCTCACAGTGTTACCATCTAACAGACTATTTGGGGTAAAGATCTGAAGGGCCTCACAGTGTTACCAACTAACAGACTACTTGGGGTGAAGATCTGAAGGTCCTCACAGTGCCACTATCTAACCAAAATGTTAAGGTGAAGATCTGAAGGTCCCCACAGTGTTACCATCTAACAGACTACTTGGAGTGAAGATCTGAAGGTCCTCACAGTGCTTCTATCTAACAGACTACTTGGAGTGAAGATCTAAAAGTCCTCACATTGCCACTATCTAACCAAATTTTTAAGGTGAAGATCTGAAGGTCCTCACACTGTTACCATCTAACAGACTACTTGGGGTGAAGATCTGAAGGTCCTCACCATGCTTCTAACAGACTATTTGGAGTGGATATCTAAAGGTCCTCACATTGTCTCTATACATAGATAGTAGCACTGTGAGGACCTTCAGATCTTCGCCCCAAGTAGTCTGTTAGATAGTGACACTGTGAGGACCTTTAGATTTTCACCTTAAAAATTTGGTTAGATAGTGGCACTGTGAGGACCTTTAAATATTCACTCCAAGTAGTCTGTCAGATAGAAGCATGGTGAGGACCTTTAGATATTCACTCCAAGTAGTCTGTTAGATAGAAGCATATTGAGGACTTTCAGATCTTCACCCCATCTAACACACTACTTGGGGTGAAGATACGAAGGTCCTCACAGTGCTTCTATCTAACAGACTACTTCGAGTGAAGATCTAAAGGTCCTCACATTTCCACTATCTAACCAAATTTTTAAGGTGAAGATCTGAAGGTCCTCACACCGTTACCATCTAACAGACTACTTGGGGTGAAGATCTGAAGGTCCTCACCGTGCTTCTATCTAACAGACAACTTAGAGTGAATATTTAAAGGTCCTCACAGTGCCACTATCTAACCAAATTTTTAAGGTGAAGATCTAAAGGTCCTCACAGTGTCACTATCTAACAGACTACTTGGGGTGAAGATCTAAAGGTCCTCACAGTGCTACTATCTAACAAAATAATTGGGTTGAAGGTGTGAAGGTCCTCATAGAGCCACTATTTAACACACTGCTTGGTAATCTATTCCAGAACAGAGCCAGAGAAATGAAAAACATGGTAAGGACTTTTGCTGCCCAGTTGTGTAGTCCATTAACCAGGTGTTGCTCCCACTCAATCCCATCGACATTGCTGTCCTGAACCCAACATTTACTGAATGACCAGTCAGTATAACATAACGTCGGCCATAATGAAGGGATGATTTTTATGTGAAAGATTAAAATATTCAATTACAGAGAAAGCCCAACAGTCCATAGGGCTGTCAGACTTGTTTACAATCTACAGATTTTCAATTTTCTATTTCATTTATGCAGCACACATTCTAGTTCAGAAATTAAAACAAGAGAGGTAAGTGCTTACATGTTGGATAGAAATCATTCTCTTTTTCATTACACAGTTCAAGTATAATGCAATATTGAGCTTTATTAAACTGAACAATAACAGAAATATACAGGAAAAAAGGAAAACATCTGCATTATTAACAGAGCGTATTTCTGGAACATTCATGCTTTATCTGTGACAGCCAGCACAGTGACACTGAGCTTAACCACAGAGCAGATTTAAACGCCTGCCTGCTCGTTGTTTGTGTGGAATTTGCTTAAATATTCCCCCTTGTCATTGTGGTTTTTCTTTGGTTATTTATTTATTTATTTCTCCAAAATGTTAATGACATGCGATAGGCGATTGGGGTCTCTAAACTGACTCTGGTTTCTGTCTTGTATCTGAATAACCCTGAAGATCCAGAAATGAAAGGATTTTCTGGATTTTTTTTTAAAACTGTTTTTAAATTTAGAGAACTTCATGGAAGCAAGAGCATTTAAAAATTTAACGGAATCTGCAATACTAAAGTTGTTTTTACCTGCAGCCATCCATCATTGATGTCACTGGTCCATTTATTCATTTACTTTCCAAACAGAGTCGGGGCAGCCTGCATCCATCCTATGAGGATAAGACAGAAGGCAGGAACCAACCCTGCCCATCGCAGGGCACACACGCCTACTGCCTTCCGTCATACAGGCACACCGTGGGCATGTGTGAGGATAGCAAAGCATCCACTGAAAATTGATGAAGATGGAAGGACAAAGTGCCAACTGTTCAGGGACAGCAGCATTTGAACCGAACATCCTGAAACTGTGAGGTACCAGTATTAGTGATTGCAGCTTTGTGTCGCTCTGATGTCAGTTCCTTATCCTTGATGCTGACAATCTTAACAATTTCCGGCCTATTTCCCACTTACCTTTCCTGTCAAAAGTTCTTGAGCGTGTTGTAGCTTCCCAACTCACCAATTACCTAACCTCTAATATTTTGATGGAACCCTTTCAGTCTGGATTCAGGGCGCGGCACAGCTGTGAAACTGCTCTGCTACGGGTAACCAATGATTTGCTTATGGCAGCAGACTCTGGACAAACTAGCATATTCATTCTGTTAGACCTCAGTGCAGCATTTGACACAGTCAGACATGACATCCTACTGTCCAGAATGGAGAACATGCTGGGTATCTCTGGCACTGCCCTCCAGTGGTTCAAGTCCTATCTGAGTGATAGGCAAGAGTTTGTTAGTCTTGGCAACAGCAGATCCAACTCCGTGCCAGTCACACAAGGAGTCCCTCAGGGCTCTGTCCTTGGTCCTCTGCTTTTCTGTATTTATATGCTTCCCCTTGGCCATATTATCCGTAGTTATGGATTGGGTTATCATTTTTATGCAGATGATACCCCTCTACTTCAATGTTAAAAGTGGAACTTCATCAGAGCTTTCTCAGCTCACAACCTGCCTTAGTGAAATTAAAACCTGGATGGAGCAGAACTCTTTAAAATTAAATTGCAATAAAACTGAACTCCTGCAAATTGGGACTAAAATGCAACTTAATAAAATGAGCTCCTTCCCAGTCCATCTTGGCAGTGATCTCATCAGACCTGCCTCTACTGTAAAAAATCTTGGTGTCATTTTTGATTCCTCCCTCACTTATTCCACCCACATAAATCACATTAAGAAACTTTCTTACTTTCACCTCCGTAATATATCCCGTGTTCGCTCCTTCCTCTCCTTCTCTAATGCTGAGAAACTTGTCCATGCTTTTATCACATCCCGCATCGATTATTGTAATTCCCTACTGGCAGGTGCCCCTTCTAATCTTATATCACAGCTCCAGCTTATTCAAAACTCAGCTGCAAGAGTCCTTACTCGAACCAGCAGCAGCGAGCACATCACACCCATCCTGCTCCGTCTTCACTGGCTCCCTGTGTCTTACAGAATCGAATATAAAATCCTACTAATAACCTACAAAGCTTTAAATAACCTCGCACCAAACTACATCAGTGACCTCCTCCATCACTATGTGCCTGCCCGCCCACTAAGGTCCTCTGATTCTGGTAATCTTGTTGTGCCCGTCACTAATCTACACTCCATGGGTGACAGGGCCTTCAGCTGTATAGCGCCCAGACTCTGGAATGACCTACCAAAACTAATCAGGTCAGCTGACTCCATGAATTCCTTTAAAAAACAACTCAAAACTCATCTGTTCAGGAAGGCTTTTAGCTCTACTTGACTTTATTACCTTTCTCTCAGTTTACATCTCTGTCAAGATGCCAATGTAACCTGTATGTGTGTGCTAGACCATCAATTATGTTGTCTGTTTTTTTCAGAATTTACTGTCTTAATCTTCTTTATTTATTTATCTGGTTTGTACAATGCTATATACTGTATATTCTGCCGTTCTTTATTATATTCTGTAAGTGCCTTGAGCATGGGAAAGGCGCTATATAAATAAAATGTATTATTATTATTATTATTATTATCCATCTTAACCCCTTTAAATTGTGCATTCTAATACACATTCACTTACAAAGGTGCAACAGATAAAGATTGGGGTCCAATTTATGGAAACCTTCAAAGAAATTTTGCTGAAAATAATTCACTTTGTCACTTGATTCATTTTCTTCTCATTTAGTCTTTCCGGTTTTCCCTAGCCTCCACTTCCATGGATTTAGTGAGTGTTACCAAATTGTTCTAACAGTATGTGCTGTAAAGCAGGAGAGGGCTGCTGTAATGCCCACACAGCCAGCCTTCAACTTTAAATGGCATGTGCCCATTTATTTATTACATGAGAGCAATGGTCACACATTCCACTTGACTGACATGCGCTTCTCCAGTGCTCTTCCAAGGTCGCACATGATGAGCTCTCAGTGGGTGTCCCCAGGAGGCTGCTGATTTCAGAACTTTGTGGTGCGTCTGCTGGCCAAAAAGCATAGAGAGCTGAGATCAAGCAGGGCCCATCTGTGCTTTGACCCTACAACACCTGAGGGGGTGGTGGACCCCCAGTTCATTTTTAATCATTTTGGTCAAGTCCCACAGCTTTTATTGACCTACTTTTTGGCATCTGGTACAAACTTCTTGCGGAAAAAAAAAAAGTCAAATAAACACATTCCAGCAACTGCTTGTTCCTCTGACATTTGAAGCTGAGATCTTATCAATGTTTTCTCAGGAGAAAGGAAAGCAAAAGAAACTTTTTTTTTTTTTAATGTCTGATTACTCGCTTGGGAAGAAATGTGTGGATTTTACAGTAGAATATGCCAGGTGTAATTGCAGGCTGCTGGAACACCTTCTTCTCCTTGTAATTATGATGTGTGAAGAACTGATTTTGCATTAGTCACATTTAAATTATAATTTTACACTTGATGCTTATGGAAAGTCAAGGTCCTTGTGTCTTTCTTTTTCCACTTTTGATTTACAGATACATAGAAAATTGTACTGCTGGAAGGAAGAAACCCTCCAGAGGCTACAGTGCTGTTTATTTGCAAGCTTGCTATGCCCACGGTCAGATACAGGGATAATGGGTGTCTCTTATATGAAAAGATTTTAAAGGTTACACCAAGGAGAAAATTTGTGGCTGCAAAGTCTGCTAACTCTTTGCCTTTTCTGCCTTTAGCATGGAAGAGCTGGAATCACTTGACCTCCTCGACTCCGCCCATAGCTCCGCCCCTTCACCACCAGAGCTTAAAAACCCAATGAAGGCAACAATGGATGTCATTGGCATTCCAGACCATGCATGAGGCACTTCATCTGTGACCAGCTGTTCTTTCTCCTTTATCCTAGTAACTAATAAATGGGGTTTATGTTTGTTGACTGTCTCTCTGTTTTACATGATCCTCTCTATAACCTTTTTTTAGCTACTTTCATTTGTCTTGAAAATGCACAAGTGAGTTTACAGTGGTGTGAAAAACTATTTGCCCCCTTCCTGATTTCTTATTCTTTTGCATGTTTGTCACACAAAATGTTTCTGATCATCAAACACATTTAACCATTAGTCAAATATAACACAAGTAAACACAAAATGCAGTTTTTAAATGATGGTTTTTATTATTTAGGGAGAAAAAAAATCCAAACCTACATGGCCCTGTGTGAAAAAGTAATTGCCCCCTTGTTAAAAAATAACCTAACTGTGGTGTATCACACCTGAGTTCAATTTCCGTAGCCACCCCCAGGCCTGATTACTGCCACACCTGTTTCAATCAAGAAATCACTTAAATAGGAGCTGCCTGACACAGAGAAGTAGACCAAAAGCACCTCAAAAGCTAGACATCATGCCAAGATCCAAAGAAATTCAGGAACAAATGAGAACAGAAGTAATTGAGATCTATCAGTCTGGTAAAGGTTATAAAGCCATTTCTAAAGCTTTGGGACTCCAGCGAACCACAGTGAGAGCCATTATCCACAAATGGCAAAAACATGGAACAGTGGTGAACCTTCCCAGGAGTGGCTGGCCGACCAAAATTACCCCAAGAGTGCAGAGACGACTCATCCGAGAGGTCACAAAAGACCCCAGGACAACATCTAAAGAACTGCAGGCCTCACTTGCCTCAATTAAGGTCAGTGTTCACGACTCCACCATAAGAAAGAGACTGGGCAAAAACAGCCTGCATGGCAGATTTCCAAGACGCAAACCACTGTTAAGCAAAAAGAACATTAGGGCTCGTCTCAATTTTGCTAAGAAACATCTCAATGATTGCCAAGACTTTTGGGAAAATACCTTGTGGATTGATGAGTCAAAAGTTGAACTTTTTGGAAGGCAAATGTCCCGTTACATCTGGCGTAAAAGGAACACAGCATTTCAGAAAAAGAACATCATACCAACAGTAAAATATGGTGGTGGTAGTGTGATGGTCTGAGGTTGTTTTGCTGCTTCAGGACCTGGAAGGCTTGCTGTGATAGATGGAACCATGAATTCTACTGTCTACCAAAAAATCCTGAAGGAGAATGTCCGGCCATCTGTTCGTCAAATCAAGCTGAAGCGATCTTGGGTGCTGCAACAGGACAATGACCCAAAACACACCAGCAAATCCACCTCTGAATGGCTGAAGAAAAACAAAATGAAGACTTTGGAGTGGCCTAGTCAAAGTCCTGACCTGAATCCAATTGAGATGCTATGGCATGACCTTAAAAAGGCGGTTCATGCTAGAAAACCCTCAAATAAAGCTGAATTACAACAATTTTGCAAAGATGAGTGGGCCAAAATTCCTCCAGAGCGCTGTAAAAGACTCATTGCAAGTTATCGCAAACGCTTGATTGCAGTTATTGCTGCTAAGGGTGGCCCAACCAGTTATTAGGTTCAGGGGGGCAATTACTTTTTCACACAGGGCCATGTAGGTTTGGATTTTTTTTTCTCCCTAAATAATAAAAACCACCATTTACAAACTGCATTTTGTGTTTACTTGTGTTATATTTGACTAATGGTTAAATGTGTTTGATGATCAGAAACATTTTGTGTGACAAACATGCAAAAGAATAAGAAATCAGGAAGGGGGCAAATAGTTTTTCACACCACTGTATCTAATGACTGGACGGGCCAAGTCAAAGGTTGAGCTTTGAATCAGGTAGTGTGGTGGAGAGCCAGTTCAGGACCAGCTAGCCATGCTGTTCAAGGGAAAGGCCATCAAGGAAAGAAACAACAACATTTATTTATATAGCACATTTTCATACAAATAATGTAGCTCAAAGTGCTTTACACGATGAAGAAAAAGAAAAAAGACAAAGTAAGAATTAAAATAATGAGAACACTAATTAATATAGAATAAAAGTAAGGTCCGATGGCCAGGGAGGACAGAAAAAACAAAAAAAACTCCAGCCGGCTGGAGAAAAAAAAAAAAATCTGCAGGAGTTCCAGGCCATGAGACCACCCAGCCCCCTCTAGGCATTCTACCTAACATAAATTATCAGTCCTCATTGTATTCAGGGTTTTCATAGAAGGACTTGATGATGACGGTCACATGGACTTCTGACCTTTAATCCATCAATGTAGGGACATCACGGTGCTTTGATGAGGTGGTGGTGGCGCAGGTCGGAAAAAGAACAGAAGAGAGAGTAGGGGTTAGTACACATTTTGGAGCCACCATGAATAGTAATGACAATTAATTGAATATGCAGAGCATCAGTATTAAATTAAAACGAAGTTATGAGAAAGCCATGTTAAAGTAATGTGTTTTCAGCAGTGTTTTAAAGTGCTCCACCGTATCAGCCTGGCGAATTCCTATTGGCAGGCTATTCCCGATTTTAGGTGCATAACAGCTGAAGGCCGCCTCACCACTTCTTTTAAGTTTAGCTCTTGGAATTCTAAGCAGGCACTCATTTGAAGATCTAAGGTTATGATTTGGAATATAAAATGTCAGACATTCCGATATATAAGATGGAGCGAGATTATTTAAGGCTTTGTAAACCATAAGCAGTATTTTAAAGAAAGCCTTGTAAGGCTTCAAGTCATTATCCTGATTGAAGGTCTGGTGATGTAGAGTATGGTATAAAGTAGGAACCCATCTTGGGAGGTATGTCAGTTGATCCCAGGGCTAATTTAAAATCTACAATTCACCTAACAGAATGTCTTTGGAGCACAAAAAGAATGCGATATGTGAATCTAAAGAAAGCCACAGCAGGAAATTGAAACAGTGTTTGCTTGCACTAAGGCTGCAGTGCCGCTTGCTGTACCACCCCTACATGCTCAGGTCCCACTTGTATCCTGACTGCAGTGCCACCTACTGTTCTACCTCACTTGACTCCATCAAATTCAACGTATTAAATATGACCATATTTGCCTTGATGATATAAACCGGTATACCAGATAAATCTGAAAATAACATCCTGCTCATTTTGAGATCTCTCAAATGTATTTCAAGATATCACAAAATTGAACACATAGGCAATTTTACAGGAACTCATTTTGAGATATTTGGAATTGCACTTCAGATATCCCAAGATATTTACTGATTTATGAGTGTTTTAAGGTATCTCCAGCCCAAGATTAAATGTTAAGGAAAATAAGCACCAAGGGAACTGGCCACCTCAAAGTTTTCCCCCTATCCATCATACCCTTAACTTTAGTCGCATTTTTTGGAATTGTCTCTGTCTGATGTGTTCAATTTAAACTGTCTTGTATAAAAAAAATGTTTTATTTGCCATGAGGAGTGAGTACATTTTAAAAATTTCGTTTCAAGTTGTCTCCGGATATCAATGTAATGGCATAAGAGTTTCTCTTCCATCGAGTATAAACCGCAGCAGGCTGAGTCTGGCCAGCATTTAACAGATGTTATGGCAGGATTGTGGAAGTGTCTGAAGACCTGTCATGATATCCAGAATATTGAAGACAAGCATACTCTGCTTTATGAGTTCCAGAGTTGTGTAAGTGTTGATCATCTTGAAGTGCAATCTGCTGATAGCATGATTCATTTTTTTAGAAGGCTAGTTAATAGTGTTATCAATTAAAGTGATATTACCATTGAAACCAAATATTACAGAAATTGTGGTGATTTTGCAGAGTTCTGCCTACTAGTGTTGATAGAAACATGTTTCAAAACAGATTTACAGGGCTTGCTGGTGACCTTGTCCGCCAAATGTTTCTCCTAAAAATTAGTTGTATGGCCAATTTAGATTTTTTTCCCAGCACCCCATGATGCTTTTTAAGGCCAGTGTCTCATCATGGAACTTTAACAGCCATGTTGGAAGGAGATGTCACTGTAAGTGTACTCCCCTGCACACTTTATAGTACTGCCAATCTGCTTTGTGTATGTGTGAAAAATTTACAGCATATATTTGCATACATAATGTTATTACCCTAGTGGTACTCCAAAAAGATTTGCACCCTGCATGCATTTAAAAAAAAAACCTTGCAGGGTATATTAGCTGACTGTAATGAGAATATTATGAAAATACTTTGTTCTTCTGCATAGATTCATAGTGTATTGTGTCTTCATGTCTAGATTAACTATGGTATATTCCTTGCAATGCAGCACAGATCGGGTAGTGTCAGGGACAGGCCCCCCCCCGAGTATATAACACTGATTTCTAATATCACACATCCTCTGGCCATTAGTTAGTCATAGTGATAGAAGCTCAGGAGATGTACAAAGAGATAAAGGACTCAAAGTATTGTGGACTCGGAGTATAATTTTATCTCAGGGAGGCATGGTGGTACAGTGGTTAGCACTGCTGCTTTACAGCTCAGGTCACAACTTTCAAACAATAATCCAGCATAGTCAGCGGAAGCTTCCTTAGCCTGCAGGGACACATAAAAGACCATTGCACCATTATAATCCACTCAACACCAGTCCAGTTTCTCCTTCCCCTTTGAGTTCAATGCCTTTAACTAAGTTTGCAGAAATTCCTAAACATTTCTGTATTTTTACCAAACTCCAGGCAAAACGAATTCAGCAGGGTTCTCTCATCATTGCTATCTATGTGTGTTGTGTTTTCTATTAATTAAAAGGAAGTTCTGTCTTTTAGTACATTCTTGTTTGCGATGGTACCAGAGAGTGGCGATATGTTGCATATTGGTTGGGCATTCAAGTAATAAGTTCACTTGCTCTGTAGACATGACACTACTACTAAACTAAAACAAGCCGACAGACCTGTTATCAGCATGTTCTATTGTGGCTGTTAATGTCTCAAGTTTTTACTTCCTTAAATGGTTCAATCCCAATTTTTTAGTGTCCTTGTGACCTTGACTTCCTTTCTGATTTGCGTGCTCTCTCTCTGTTTCTCTTCCTGTACATGTCAATCCTACCTGGAAAAACAATGAACACATTGCATATAATATCCAAGTTAACAAAACAGAATTATTTAAAAAATGCTAACATGGCTACTAAATCCATATTTCACTAATGAATTAAAACGGAATCGATTCAGAGAGTGTAACTCTTCATGAGTGATGTCACTTCACAGGGAATCATGGGGAGCTGAGCTCGGGGCAACGAGTTAATGTACTGTGTAAAATTAGTGACCCAGAGAGATGGACCTTTGAGGTCAGCCTTGTAGCCATGAATCATTTCAAAAGGTGTGAATGTGGGACATGGCCTGCTTTGCTTTAGCTCATTATTTGATCTTGTACAAAAAAAACGCATGTTACTGACTGGGCATCAGAAAAGAAAGGATTCTCTTACAGAATGTTAGAAAATAATAGAAAAAAAACAAAATTAAAAATGTTTTCTAAAAGTAAATTGTCGGGCCCCTGGGTGATGGCATGGTCACATTACCCTGACTTTGTCCTACCATCCAAAGTGGCATGGCAGGGTGTGTGTGAGTGAGGGCGGTCTCTCCATTGGACAATGGCTTGTACCTCATTCCCTGAGTGTTTGGATTTGCCTTGCAAATAAGTTGTTTAAGAGAAAGAGGAGGATACTGTAGTGATGCATATTAGAAGAAAAGGCAACCACAAAGCTCAAAGAAAGAGAAAACAAAAAGGATCAGGCAGGGGTCTGAGACCAAAACAACAGAAAGTCGGAACAAAACCAAAATAGTTTCAAAAAAGTGGAAAATCCAGTGATTTGTGGGTTAACATTCTGGTTTCAAAAGACGTACAATAAAATTCCTGGTTACTAACTTAGCTAGAGTTTTGGTTACATATTTACCTTCTGATCCTTTCACATGCCCTAGTGACTTACTGCCGTCACTTCAGTGGCAGAACATGTGCTCCATGACAAGTGCAAATTTGAGGCACGTAACCCTTCGCAAACACCCGAGCAAGTTCAACTGAAGTAAAGCTGGCAGCTGACCAAGAGAAATAACCGGCAGTGAGAAATTAAAGTCGATCGCTCAGCGGGTGGTGGAAACTTAAAGCCGACGGTCTCTTAGTGATCCAGCAGAACGCGGAAAGCGCTGAAGCACTGAAGTTACTACAAAAAAACGGAGACGATGACATCAACACTAAATGTAAGTTCTATCTGCTCTCTGCCCGTTGAGGGCACGTTTATATGTTGTGTGTCCTGTTGCATGTACAGTTCAGGTTTTCCGGCCGGCAGTGTAGACAGCTTCACATGCCAAAAGTGTTTAGTTAATTTAGAGTTGGTTGGGAAAATACGCGAATTGGAGGACCACGTTAGGAATCTAATAGCAATTAGGCAAACCGAAAATTGGATCGACTCGGTTTGTTTAGACAATTCGGCTACTTCTGATTCGGCTTCAGTCTCTCCAGGTCCCACTGTAGTCAGTGCACAGCCTAAGTCAGCAGCACCAATTCAGCCACAGGGCGAGTGGGTAACAGTTAGATGGGGGTATAAGAAGCCAAAATTTAGTCCCCTTGCACCCAGAACAGATTCTCACCACTCCACAGTGCGCCTGTGGAAACTGAGAATAAGAAAATGCTCATAATTGGCGATTCCATAGTGCGGAATGTTAGAATTCCAAACTATGTTAAACCAGCAGTTAATGTTAAGTGCCTCGCAGGGGCCAAGATTTCTGGCATAGAGGCCGCATTGGACCGTGTCATTGACGATGAAGTATCTACCTTATTGCTGCATGTCGGCACTAATTATATTTATTCACAGCAATCTGAGATATTAAATAGGAACTTCATCTCTCCATGCATCAAAGCCAAAAGAAAATGTCAGCATTTAGTTGTATCTGGCCCCTTACCAAGATTATATAGAGGGGATGTGATTTATAGCAGATTGCATTCCCTTCACTGCTGGCTAGAAACCTGGTGTGAAAATAAAAGCATAGCGTTTGTGAACAATTGGGATGATTTTTGGGAAAGGCCTGGATTTTTCAAAAGAGATGATCTTCATCCTAACTGGAGGGGATCTTATGTATTATCCCAAAATATGGCAGCAAAACTGCCTGTTTGACTGATTAGAGCACCATCCAGGCCGCAGTCATGTGATCTTAAATCACAGGCTGTTGTTTATCCCACCTGTTACTATCCTGAAGCTGTTACCCATAATCCCTGTTGTGGGGCATCCAGTAAATTTAGTCTTGATACAAACCTTAAATTTATTGATAACCAAAAAATAAGGTGTATAATTAGACCAAGGGATAAAACCAGACCCTCCACCAGGGGCATCTGTAATAGAAACTTACTTCAAATTAAAACAAAAAATATATCACCAGTTCAGAAAGAACCATACAGTTTTAAATGCTGCTTATTGAACATTCACTCTCTTGGCACTAAAGCTGTTTTGGTAAATGATATTATATTAAGTACAAAATCTGATCTGTGTCTTCTCTCTGAAACCTGGCTTAGTAAATGTGACACTGTCCCCCTAGCTGAGGCGTCACCAGATGGCTACTCGTTCCTTCATAAGTCTAGAGATTCTGGTCGAGGAGGAGGCCTTGGAATAATTCACTGTAGCAAAATGCAAATCACTTCTAAAAATTTAGGCAACTTTACATCCTTTGAGGCATTCATTTTAAATATTATAACAGATTCCAACACAATTATAGTGCTAGTCTACAGACCACCAGAGCCTTATTCATTGTTCATGACTGAATTTAGTAACCTTCTATCTGATTTGGCTATAAATTATCATCACGTAGTACTGATGGGGGATTTTAATGTACACATTGATGTGGAAACTGGCACTTTTAGCAAATGTTTTACTTATTTGTTAAATTCAGTAGGATTTTGTCAGAATGTCAAAGGTCCAACTCATAAGCATAACCACACATTAGATTTAATTATAACTTACAAAGTTGAAATTCAAAATTTAAATATTACTCCATTAAATGAAGTTATTTCCGATCACTACTTAATTACATTTGATTTAGTCCTGCCCTTGCCAACAGACTCACAGATTAAAACAAAGAAATCTAGATTGTAATTCTGCTTCAAAATTTATGGATACTTTGAGTAAGTCGAGTGTAATTGTGGAAAACCATTTAGATCAGTTAATATCAAATGTAAACGTGGAAAACAATTTAGATCAGCTAACATCACATTATAATGTGACCTTGAGAGATGCTCTGGACACAGTGGCTCCCCTTAAAACAAAAGTGATCAAAGCACATAGAAGCTCTCCCTGGTTTAATGAAAACACTCGAGCACTTAAATTAGAGTGTCGAAAACTGGAGCACAGATGGAGAATAACAAAGGTACAGGGCTTTCAAATTGCATGGACAGAGAGTGTTAATAAATATAAAAAAGCCCTCTTTAAAGCTCGCTCAGAATACTATTCTACATTAATAGATAGCAATAATAAAAATCCTCGGGTACTGTTTAGAACAGTGGCTAAATTAACAAATGGAAATTCAGATCAACAGTGCAAAATACCAACAGACATTAGCAGTACAGACTTTATGAACTTCTTCAATGAGAAAATTAAAAATATAAGATCCCAGATCTCTGCATCACAGTACAAACCAAATACTAGCTTAGCAGACCCTGTCTCACATTGCATTCAGCACTTTAATAATTTTAATACTGTAACTGAGCAGGAAGTCTTAACTTTAATTTCTAAAATGAAGCCTACTACTTGTTCCCTAGATTCAGTGCCAACAAAACTAGTAAAAAGATGCAATGGATGTTCTTGCAGCGCCTATTCTAAACATTATCAATAATTCATTATTACATGGCACAGTACCTGGTGCACGAAAAGTGTCAGTCATTAAACCATTACTTAAAAAGTCAGACCTAGACCCACACATACTAAATAATTATAGGCCTATTTCAAATTTACCGTTCCTCTCTAAAATACTAGAAAAAGTAGTCGCCAGGCAGCTTCAGTCACACCTTATGCATTACAATTTATTTGAGAAATTCCAATCTGGTTTCTGCACTGGTCATAGTACAGAAACGGCACTAACACGGGTTGTAAATGACATTCTGATATCCTCTAATGAAGGAAACTCCACTGTAATTATGTTATTGGACTTAAGTGCAGCATTTGACACCATTGACCATTCTATTTTACTACACAGGCTAGAAAATGATGTGGGGCTTACAGGCACCGTGCTCGCTTTGTTTAGTTCTTATTTATCAAATTGATTCCAATATGTACAGAAATGTGCTGACAGTACTCCATCATTATACACAGAAGTTCAATATGGTGTCCCGCAGGGCTCAGTACTGGGACCTTTACTGTTTTCACTTTACATGCTTCCACTGGGATCTATCATTAGGAAACATAATGTTAATTTCCACTCGTATGCAGATGACACCCAGTTATACCTTTCATTTAAATCAGATGAAGTTTCTCCAATGTTGTCTTTAATTAGTTGTGTTAGTGAATTAAAGGAGTGGGTGAATGAGAACTACTTGTCTTTAAACACAGATAAAACAGAGATGTTAATTGTTGGAGGGAATGACGCTGATCATAACAATATTTTGTCATCATTTAACTCAGTTGGAATCCCAATTAATTTTACTGAATCAGCCCGCAATCTAGGAGTTATCTTTGACTCTAGCATGTCATTTAAAGCGCATATTACAAAGTTGTCCAAAACATGTTTCTTCCATCTTAAAAATGTTAGGAAATTAAGGCGCTTTCTAAATAAACAGGATTCTGAGAAAATAATTCATGCATTTATCTCTAGTAGGATTGACTACTGCAATGCAGTGTTCACTGGATGTTCAAATTGTTCTCTATACAGCCTCCAGTTAATACAAAATGCGGCTGCAAGAATTATTACAAGAACAAGAAAAACGAACACATAACTCCAGTTCTTAAATCCTTACACTGGCTCCCGGTTAAGTTTAGGGCAGATTTCAAAATCCTCCTTTTAACATATAAAGCATGAAATAGCAGAGGTCCAGCTTACTTGTCTGAACTTATCATGACTTACAAACCAGAACGCACATTAAGATCTCAAGATGCTGGTCTGCTTATGATTCCAAGGATTAATAAAATAACAATGGGAGGCCGAGCTTTTAGTTACAGGGCCCCTAAACTGTGGAATGGTCTGCCTGCTACTATAAGAGATGTCCCTTCGGTCTCAGCTTTTAAATCCCGGCTGAAGACTCACTACTTCAGTTTAGCATATCCTGACTAGAGCTGCTGATTAACTGTACATACTGCATCTCTGTTGTTAGCCATTTGCACTAAAACATAAGTAACATGATAGTTAGAATTGGATACTAACCCTCACCTATTCTGTTTCTCTTCTCAGTACTCAAATGTGGCACTTGGTGCCACGGCCCACCTGTCAAGTTGTTTTGCCTGCCTAAGGTAAAGTCATCCCTGATGGAGGATTGCAGGAATCGTGGGAAGGAGGGGTCCTTTCATCGGATTGGCTGGCCCAGCGCTGTTTCAGCCATGGAATGGCCAAATGGGGGAAGCAGCTTGATGGATGAGGTCTCCAGGACTCTAAATATATCTAAATCTTCTTATGTGATATCATCTACTGTTAAATTCTGCTCTGTACTTCTAAAATTTTAATTTTTATACTTTATTGAGGATTTGTTCTGTTCTGTGTATTGTATTGTATTGTATTGTATTGACCCCCTTCTTTTTGACACCCACTGCACGCCCAGCCTACCTGGAAAGGGTTCTCTCTTTGAACTGCCTTTCCCAAGGTTTCTCCCATTTTTCCCTACAAGGTTTTTTTGGGAGTTTTTCCCTGTCTTCTTAGAGAGTCAAAGCTGGGGGGCTGTCAAGAGGCAGGGCCTGTTAAAGCCCATTGCGACACTTCTTGTGTGATTTTGGGCTATACAAAAATAAATTGTATTGTATTATATTGTATTGTAAATGAGTCGACGCTAACGGTCACTGTTGCCCCTTAAACCCAACAGACAGACGTTCAGGACACAGAGTAAAAGCACTAAGAAGTATTTTAATAATTTTTTCTATTAAATAGTGCGCCTTCAAAGCACCCCAGCCACACTAAACAAGCAATTAAATGAACACAATATTCTCAATAATAATAATAATAATTCTCTTCTCCACACTTCCCAGCAAGCTCTGTCACACTCCTCCCGACTCTGGCTCACTTGCTGGGTCTCTGACAGTCCTTTAAATAGTCCTTGACCTGGAAGTGCTTCTACTTTTCCATTCATGTGACTTGCCAGCACTTCCGGGTCAGACGGAAAATTACAATTCTTTAATCAGCCCCGAAGTACTTTGGAGCTTCCATCCTCATGACTTACTAGTACTTCCAGGCTGAAAGTAAAGCATGACTCCCCAGGTCCTTTCACAGGTCCCCCTGGTGGCACCCACGGCACCCAACAGGGCTGAGAAATTGGACTCCAAGTCCCAGGATGCCCTGCGGAAATCCGGGGCACCACTACACTCCAGGGAAGCTGCCATCTAGCATTTTGGGGGAGGCAGTGTCCTGGAAAAGCTGCCTTCCCTCATCCTTCCTTTAGGCATCCTGGCCGGGTTGAGCTGCTGGCCGTCCCTCACACAAGAAACCAGTATAGAAGCTGTAAGCAGTTTGGCTGCACCCATGAATAGACGATCACACAATCATTGCAACTGCACAAAAAACAGAACTCAAAATGGTGTCCCCAGAATAAGGGTAAACATAAGTATTTGTTTTAAATGTGAAATTAATTAGTACAAAAATAATTCAAGCTGAATCTTTGGGCTAAATAAACAGGAATCCTAACACTGAGATGGACACAGTTGGATCATAAAATGTAGTGTCTGGTGCAGATGTACTGGGACATCAATAGGACCTTCATTGTAGCATTCAGTACGGAGGTGGGGATGGCTCCTTTTTCTGTTAACCCTGAAATCAGATTGCCAGAAAGTAACCTCAAAGTAACTAATAAATGAATCTGTACAGAGGCACTGGAATAAGCTGGGGTCAGTGTTTGGCAGCAGGCAATATAGACATTTGCCTAGAGCATGTCTTTATGGTAGGGCTGCATGGATGAAGTTAATTAACTAAACAACAGTCATTTTGATGATGAGCTAATACTTTCAGCTCCTCTGAGCAGTGGTAAGTGATCACCTCCGCAGGGGTGATGGATATACTGTATAAAACTACATCCAGCCTCAATCACTCTCAATGCCCCATCTTGTTGTGGCTGTTAAAGGAGAGGACTGCATTGCAGATGTGATTCCAAATGGTAATGGAGAAATATCTAGATATAGGATGATAATTTTTTTCATTTTGTAAAATTATCTATATCAATTAAGACTGAAACATACATTGATTTTAAAACTAACAAGGGAAGCTGAAATAGCCTGTTGTTGCTAGCTCATCTATGACCTTGCTCTGGGGTGTGTAATTTTTGGTAGGGGGGTTGTAACTGATTGTACAACAATGCTTTCCCAGCTGATTTGATACTCTGAGACATCAGAAGTGTGGCCTTAGTTGTACAGGTAAATTTATGAGCCTCCAAAAGGGGGACATGTTTTAGATGCATGAGCATTCCTTCCCCTTCCAGGAAGACAGTCTAGGGGAATGCAGGTAGCTGACAGGAATGAACAAGTGGGTTACTTATAGTCAGGGACAGAATGGGGGCTGAGCCTGCCTGAGCTGAGTCACTGGGGAATGTACAACATCTCATTGGTCTGGGAGGTACAGAGAGGAATTAGGACTAGCATGAATTTAGGCTAAAAAAGAAGCTAAATATCTCCACCGCTCCATTCATGCAGACAGATATGCTGGAATATTTACATATATGAAAGGGCTGTGCTGGACCCGACCAGACCAGAGGCCAGTCAGTAAACTAAGAAAAAGAAGAACCTGGTAGCGTAAGCAAGGTGAACTGATTATTAACTAGGTTGCATTGATATTATTTTCACACTCCTTTTACTCTGCATATATTTTGGTAGATTGTGTTTAAATAAAAAGGTTAACTTTCTCTATGGTCTGTTGTAGCTCTTTATCTAATTGGCTGAGGTTTAATGTGAAAGAAGGAGGGAAATATTCAGCTACCATAGCAGTGAACCTTGTCAGACTGGTAGGAGTAAACTTACAAGGCCTATAGATGAGATCTGGACTATTCCCTTCAACTCTGAAAAGGAAAATAGGAACGCACTGGGATCCTACCATGACAAACACACACACATATCCCATTGTATTCAATATTCCAAACACCTCAGCCAACTTTTGATTAACAACTATAGTGTTTGATACACAGATGGGGGTATCAGCAAGAGTGAAAGGGAAGGTCTACAGGACAATAGTGAGACCAGCTATGTTATATGGGTTGGAGAAGGTGGCACTGACCAGAAAGCAGCAGACAGGGCTGGAGGTGGCAGAGTTAAAGATGCTAAGATTTGCATTGGGTGTGACAAGGAAGGACAGGATTAGAAATGAGGACATTAGAGGGTCAGCTCAAGCTGGATGGTTGGGAGACAAAGTCAGAGAGGCGAGATTGCATTGGTTTGCACATGTGCAGAGGAGAGATGCTGGGTATATTGGGAGAAGGATGCTAAGGATAGAGCTGCCAGGGAAGACGAAAAGAGGAAGGCCTAAGAGAAGATTTATGGATGTGGTGAGAGGGGACATGCAGGTGATGGGTGTAACAGAACAAGATGCAGAGGACAGGAAGATGGAAACAGATGATCAGCTGTGGCAACCCCTAACGGGAGCAGCCGAAAGAAGAAGAAGAAGTGTTTGGTACTCTTTTCAGTGCCCTGAGCCATTAAGAACTGTTAAATTTATATATATGATAACATCCAGATCCAGAGATCCCCTGTAGTTCATCAAGGGTCCAAGGAAGCCAATTGTGCTTTTCATTCTATTCCAGTTGGTTTTCTTTTCTTCTCTTAGTCGTCTTTATTGCTGTCCATTCTTTGATGTCATCAATCCATCTCCTTGCTGATCTTCCTACTGTCCTTTCCTATCCTGCACATGTGCCCAAAGAAAGTCAACTTCCATTCCTTAATAGCTTTGCAAATAGTTTTTTCTCTTTTAAGATCTTTTCAAATTGTTTCATATTTCATCTTTTTGTCTCCATCAAATTTTCAAAATCTTTCTGTAACATCTCATTTCAAAATTTCCTTCTTTGTCAATATCCAAATTTCACAGGCCTAAAATAATGTAGTGAACACACATTACCAGTATCTTTATTTTGACTTTTACTGAGAAATTGTCACTTTTCCAGGTTTCATTCAAACCCGTAAAAGAACTCTGTGTAATAGCCAGTCTTCTATTGATTTCCTTTGAGCAATCATTATCAGGCTAGCTAAGTAAACAAACTGGTCTTCACATTCTAGTTTCTCTCCTTTTATATACTTTATTGTTTCCCTTTACCATTACTTTCATCTTTTCTTTGTTTATGTGTAAAGTATAGTCTTTTCCATTTTCATCTAACACAGTTGCTCTTGAAGATCCACCTCATTTGTTGGGAGTATGTCAATATCATCTGCAAATCGAAGCTCTTCAATTATTTGCTTTCCAATGATAATTCTCCTCTTAAATCTACTTTCATCTTTTCCATTATTTTTTCTAATAATGCTATGAAGAAGAGCAGAGACATTGTGTATCCTTGTCTTGTTCCCACTGTTTTCCTTATTCACTTGTTCAACTCTCCCCCCACTCTAACTACTAAAGACACTAAACACTCTTCCTACATTCCTCTCAATGCTCCACCCAGCTTGGGTGGTACTGCCATGCTTTCCAGTGCTGCCCACCACCTTTCATGCCAAACCAAATCAAATGATTTAATGAAATTTGTAAAACAATGGTAGTTGTTTTGGTAACTAGACTTTGCACCTTCTGTTAACAATTCTAAACACCAAGACCTGTTGGATTGTAGTCCTGTCTGTCCTTAAGGCAGCCTGTTGCTCACTTATGTGTCCATCTTCCAAGGCTAACTATAATCACTCTTGAAGGACAATGAAAACAGCTTTGCTAATGTGTGGTATCAATGCTATTGATCTGTAAGTCACACAGCTTTTCAAGTCACCCTTCTTTGGTAGTATCACCATAATCGACTTACACCAGACTTCTGGCCCCCTGCCTGTCTTCCAGATTTACACGCATATTTTGTGTATTTCTTTGGCTATACTTGTTCCTCAAGCCTTAATCAGCTCTGCTGGTATTCCATCTATCTCAGTATTCTTATTGTTTTTCAGCTTTTTGGTTGCCTTTACTACTTCCTTAAGTGGAATTCCACCTCCTGTTTCAAAGACTACCTTTCATTCTTTTAGTCTTTAAAAGGTTTGCATTTTATAGAAATTTCTATCTGTGAAGAGATCCCTTATGCACTTTGTCCATCTGTCTTTTCTTGGCTGCATATCTGTCAGTTGTCACGCATGCATGCCTGTAGATCACGTTATCAGCTCAGATCACGTGTGCAATACCACTCCATGACAAGAAGGGGTGCTGTCACAAACCGTCTTGTCTCTTTCCTCCTCAGCTCCAAGAAAATGCCCCTTGTGGGGGAATTACTTCATCCTCCTTCCACCAAGATGCCATGCCTCTTCTGGTCCGAACCATATAAAGGCTTCTCATCTTTACCCAAACTTACTGCAGGATGGAGCTCCACAGACAAATCCTTTTAGTGAAGAGCCATCAGTGTCTACAACTTATATCATTGTTTTGTTCTTGCACCATTAAGAATTTGTTTATTTTGCTAAGAAAACCCATTTTTTGTTCATTCAAACAAGGTAACCGGGTTAGAAGCTCGTTTCTTTGGACTTTGTCTGTCCCTTGAACCACAAACCAGTGTATTACCATCTTTGTCTTTAATTATTCTTAAAATACCTCAAAAGTTTGCTTTTAATTGTTTAACGTAGCATATGCTTCCTTCATTCTGTTTGCACCAATGCGTTAACCAGTTTCTTCACAGCTAATGTTAATGTATCTAGTTTTGTCAGCTCTAGCACTCCACTTTACCTCCTTACATAATTCTTTATATTTTATATTTGTTTCCTCATTCTGTCTCTTTGATTTTTAAATTTCTCCTTTCATCAACTGATTTCAAGGTTGTATCACTGATCCATGTTTTCTTGGGTCTTGTATGACTTCTCTCAAAATTCTCTCCAAGTTCATCACTTTGTTGTTCATGTCCAGTTCACTGATGCCCTTTATTTGGGTGTTCTCATGTATGTGTGTCTGTTGATCACCCTCCGGGCTCATCAAGGGCGGGTAATACTACCCTGGGTCGAGAGGGGGCACTCACACTAACCCTGTCCTTTTTTGTTTCCAACGCAGTGCCAAGAAGACACCCAATGACGACAACTGACTCCGCCCCTTCTGATTCCCCACTTTTAAAGCCAGCAGCTGCCAGAAGGAGACGTTCGGTTTGGAACAGACTGGACTGCAGGACAGAGCTCTTTGCAACCTGAGAGAACACACTCATTTACTTAGCCTGATGGCTTTTTAATTTTACTTTTGTTATTCCTGGTACTGGCATGCATTTATTTCATTTTTATTTTTTTTGACTGAATTAAACAGTGCGGTGGGCTGGCGCCCTGCCCGGGGTTTGTTTCTTGCCTTGCGCCCTGTGTTGACTGGGATTGGCTCCCGCAGACCCCTGTGACCCTGTAGTTAGGATACAGCGGGTTGGATAATGGATAGATGGATGGATGAAGTAAACGGGAATGACCAGTTTGGCGACTTAACATTTATCTGTGGGACTTACAATACTTCACTTGACCACAGCATCTACTTTCTGTTGTATATTCTCCACATTTGATCTTATTTTTTTAAAATCATATCTTATTATTAGCTTAGTGTTGTCTTTCTTGTTACTTTTTATTTTAAACTTGATGTTGCAGAGATCTAACCGGTGATCTGAACTCATATTCAAACAAAGTTCTTCCATTTCTGTTTAATAAGAATCATATCAATCATGAGACTTTTCCTGTTAGGTGACTCCCATGTCCACTTCTTTCTTCCTTGAATTTTGGTGTTAGCAATATAGCGTCTGTTGTTTTTAGAAAACTCCAGTAGCTGTTCACCTCTATTGTTTCTTTCTCCAATTCCATATAGTCCCATCACAACTTCAAATCCCATTTTATAGCTTCCTTTCTATGCGTTTTGGTCTCCGGCTATGAATCTGACATCATTTTTCTCAACCTTTGACAATACATCTTCCAATGTATGGAATTTAGCAGCATTCTTTTCACTTCCATGCCTATCCTCCAGAGTGGCAGCATGGAACTTAGTGGCACATTTAACACCAAAATCCCTAGTGCCAAGACTATGGCACAGAACCTTTTAATACTGGCTGCCGTCTGATCAAGTTTGAATTCTTTCTTCTTTCCATTCACCATTGTCTTTATTCCCATTTATTTATGACCATAGTGGAACCTCCGGTCAACATTCCTCCTTATCCATGACTGGGACCCGTTTTGCTGGATTCCAAACCAGGTGATGGATTTCTAAGGCAACATATATATATAAATAAATATATATATATAAATTATATATATATATTATACTTTGGCATCCTTGTATTATAGGTTGTCAACCCACCTCATGCTCATCTCTTTTTTAATTGCAACTAGGTCTTGTGATTTCAAGATGGAATATAAACAACTAATAATGAAGCTTCAAAACAGATTAGATGATGTAATTTGAATTGCTGAAAGACACATGAACTAGTTATATTAAAAAAGAGACTGTATGGTGATCCACACTGGGAAAGCACCCTGGGAGCAGATAAAGATGAAGTTACAGAGGCCAACAACCAATCGCACATAAGAAGAGACAAACATGGAAGAAAAAAAAGCAGTGAATGGATGCAAAGTTGAGCTAAGGAGTCATCAGCCAATTATCCAATGATTAGCCAATGATCCTCAGAAGATGGCTTAGGAGTTGCCATTGCTGGGAAAGGGCGTGGCACTCTGTGTGGGCGGGACAAAGCAGAACAAGAATGTTAGAAGACAAACTTGGCCACTGAATAACAACACACAGTGTTTCTAATTGACTTTTTTATTATTGGGTATGAATTGAAGTTTAAATTTGTACTTGTTATTAATGTTATTCAGCCCCATCCCAAAAAAAGCTACACAAGGTGAACATGTTTTGATTAAATTTATTCATTTTAAAGCATTCAACTTATGGTGAATGGCCAAATGGATACTAACTTAATGGAATGTGAAAGTAACAGTTCTGATCGTGATAAACATCTGTTTTTGTAAATCTGGAACAAATTATCATTTGGAGCTAAACCAAAAAAAAATCAATCATTTTTGAGAAACAGAGAGAGAAACTTAATTATACCACTGAATAAAATGAACTGGGGATTAAAGGAACAAGGCACAACCACTTTAATAACCATTAGCCCCCCTTGGCAAACAGCATGTGAACATCTCTAAAGGGTTTTTCATTTTTTATTCCCTACATGGGATTAAGTCAGAACAGCATCACAAACCCCAGATTCCAACCACACATTACATGTTTAGTCTTCAATTTAATTAAAGTTGATGCAAGATGAAAAAGGAAAAAAGTAAGTGTATTAACTGATGACGCTTGTAAGTCACCTTTCTAGTTCTAAGCTCATCATATTCGCATTTTATTAGGATTTAATATTCTCCTTATATTGCTTTTATGCAATTTTGTTGTATTTATAAATCACATAAATGTCAGATCAGCAAGGTACACTACAAATGCAACTGTTAGCTTGTGTTTTAATTAAATATCAGTTCAGTGAAACAAAGAGTTTCTGAAAGCCCTGCTGGCAGTTTTGTAATGAAAATTCAACGACTGACTCCTGGCAACTGCGCCTTTGTATGTTATTCTGACATTACAGCAGAAAATGAGAGCTTTACGATTCACTTGTATCTAACGATTCATTGGGCGGCACAGATGGGCTCTGCTTTTCAGTGTGTTCTGGGGCTCGTCTGATTTGTATTCAGAAAGACACAAGAATACGAAGCAATTCCCTCTAATTTAACAGCAAATTATTCACATTCTGAATTACTCTTGAACAAGCATTGGAGTGTTGGCCAATTCAGAAGTAATAAGCTACCTGATTTGGGGTCACTGACGTGAAATAAAATAGGAACTTAATGACTCAATTTAAGGTATTTTTTAGCAAAAAGTTTAAAAGAAACGTCATTGCATTATTGGGAATAATTGGAGCTATCTGAGTCTTACTGTGTGCCACAATGTTTAGTCCTCACACTGCCACTGCTTTAAATATCTGCTTTGTCACTCTCAGTGTGGTGTTTTCTAATTGACCCCTTTGCCTTTGTATTCCAGTTCCTTATCCACTTTTCAAAGTCGCACATGTTAGGTTGACTAATAATTCAAAATGATCAGTTAATGGGAGTGTACATAAGTGTGCCAAGAAGAGAACTGACCGATTTGTGTGCCCCTGTTTTGAAGTAAGCAGAGTGTGAAACCAACTAAACAAATGAGTGAATCTGGAAATGTTCATCCTGTAGGTGTAACCAAAAGGGCTGTGAGATCCTGTCCAGAACCTGCTTTGCGTTCAGCGCTACTCCTCATGACTGACTTTTAAGAAGTGCTGCCTGAAAATGTAATGAATGTGCAAGTGTTGGAGGGTACTCTGAAATGGACTGGCATCTCTTCTAGTACCAGATGCTGCCCTGTGTCCAAAGCTACCAGAAATGGGTCCAGCTAAGTGCATACATGACCTGGAATGTGTTGGGTCGAGACTGAGTGAATTAGTGTGTCAGCATTCAAGAGTGTGGACCTACATACTGCCCTTATGCTCAGTGCTGCTGAGATTTCTCCTCTTCCTCATAACCCTGTTTCTTAGAATAAGCTGGGCTGGAAATGAATTAATTAAATATATAAACACATTGACCTATTGTTTCATAACTGGTTCCTGTTCTGCACCCATGTTTCCGGGATAATCTCCAGCTCCCTGTTGGTTAGTAATGGAAGAAGCAATCTGATAGTTATATTGATTGATAGATGAATAATTTTGATTAAAAAAGCATTGCATCCAATAATAAAGAAACACTTTCTAGACATCAAGGAAATGAGGTGAGAAATAAATCACACAATTTCAGACATGTTTCATTAACAGTAATTTAGTCATTCAATTTTGCACTGTTTGCATTTGATAACAAGAACTTGAAAGCCACTTGGACGCTTCCCAGCCCGTATGAATGAATTAAGCAGTGTTACAAGATATTTCCACATTTTTAACCAATTAAAGTTAGCACTACATTTGAGAAGAAAATAGGCAAAAGAATACAACATTTTATCCAGTGGTACTGTATACATAATTAAGTTTTATTTTATTTCTAAATGATATATGGGGCCAATTAAAATTAAACCATATTGCCCTAATGCAGTTATCTATTTATGGCTGCATATCTCTCACTCCGTTTCTAAACCCATTTTGCCAGAAGTGTCATGAAGAGCCAGAGCAAGTAGTGAGCCAACCCCAGTCCTAGCACTTACTTATCCACTTATTCATTTAAGAATTTGAATTAAGAGTATGTGCCTGAACTGATAAGCTATTCCGAACATGGAATGAAGATGCAAGGAGGGCATCTCATCTAGGAATTAAAGTGGACTCAAAATGAAACGACCACCATACCACCTCGTTGTAATGAAAGCGAGTAGTCCAACTATTGAGGAGACCCACTGAATCGAATCTTCAAGGAGGAAGACAAGGAACGACATAAGCATATTTATGTTAGGAAGAATTCAGTTTCGTTCTGGGCAGATTTTTGGCATTCGGACCCCTGCAGGTTTTGGTTTTTTTTTTTCCTCCAGCTTCCCACCCCTAGAGGTTTTTTTTAATTTTTCTGTCCTCCCCAGCCATCTAACCTTAGCAGCAGACTTACCATTAGAGACTTAAAAATGAACTTAAAAATAAGGACTCTACTTATTTTATTAGTTTTGATACTGGTGTGACCACATGGAAGCACCCCCGAACCCCAAGCACAAAATTACAAACATAATCTCGGGTTCAAGTCATGGTCTTTTATTCAACAAAATACCTTTAATAGCTTATGTTCCTCTTATGACACAGTACAGCACATCAAATAATCCTCTTTCTTTCTCTTGCACCTCTACTCCCAACTGAACTTGCCATGTGAAGTTAAGGGCCTCCTTTTCAACCCAACCCAGAAGTACTTCCAGTGTCAAAAACTTGTCTTCAGGAAGCACTTCCGAGTTGGGCAGAAAGGCAAACCCTCACTTCTCCACCAGCTCCCAATGGTGACCCCCAAGGAACACAACATGGCAGCTGTATGGTACTACAACTCCCAAGCTGCACTGCAAGCAACCACTCCTAGGCCTTGCCACAAGGGTTGCTGCCACCCAGTGTATGGAGGAACAACCTGCACATGTGAGGCCATCTCCCATTGTCCCTTATATATGACCTCCCAGCCGGGAAAGATACTATTATTTATCCTGGTTGGGATACTCCATCCCTTTTGTCCACCATGTAAGTTGGGATCCCAGTGGCATCCGCAGGTGCCTTCCACTGTTGCTGGGATGTCTGACCTGGTGTACCGCTCTTCTGCGTATCTCAAGATGTTGGCCTACTGGTCAGAAAAGAGAAGGGAATCAACCTGGCCGAGATGCCAGTCCATCCATTGCACCATGTTATATAAGTGCATATTGATTTAGCCTCATCTGATATTCTTGGTATGTCATTTACTCATTCTTATTCATATCTATTTCAACATTTTGAAAATATGCTGTAGAAATAAATGTTGTTGTAATTCAACACGTGGTGTTTGAATCCATCTGTTGACGCAACTATACATGAGTCATCACACAGTAGCTTACTTGTCACTCTTTAGTAAGAATGGAGCACAAGTGTCAAGAGTCTTCATTGTCTAATGGCCAGTAAGATCAAGTAATGCCAGTCAGACCCTGCAAGACACATGGCTCACCAAGCTGTATTTTTTAATACAGGAAATGAACAATCTGGATATTGTGTTTTATTTTCAAAAATGGTGACAGATGGTGTTACAATAACAATTCTCAGCTGTTTTGCCCTTGAAACATTTGCATGCTGAGTATTAAACAGTGGTGTCTACTTTCTTTAATGGGTTCAGAGCAGATTAAGGTAGTAAGAGTGCACAGCTAAAGACTGTCAAATTCTGACAAGTAATAATCGCCGCATCACAGAGCAGGTATCCCGTCCAGTGCTGGTTCCTAACTGAGAGGTTTATTATGGAGACCTGTTAATGGCTGATTATTAAAAATTCTAACTGCTTCCTCCTTTTCATAGAAAAAAAATGAAGGAGCACCATATGTACTACATGAATATTGCTACAATTCTATTTTGCAAAGCAAAATGCAATGCTGAGATGTATAGTTAAAAGTTAATTGTTTTATTGGAGAAAAATGAATGATGATTTATATTTTATCCCTGAAATTATTTAATTAATGCACAAGAGAAAATCTGTTATTTTTTTAGCACTTTAATATGAAGAGGCAGAATATTAATAATACTGTGCAATAAGAAAATGATTGCCTATTTTCATTTTTCTAGCAGCACAAAGTTAAAAAAAGACCAACCCATATTCAATTAAAATGAAAGCAATTTTTTCAAGTGAATATCATACAGTGGTTGTGGAAGGTAAAATATGCAGTTGTGATTAAATGATTCAATTTATTAATTATACATAGTAGTGAATTATTAAACAGAGGCTGCTTAATTTGTATTTTATTCCAAAGAAATAAAGTTTCATAACAGGAATTCTATAGGTGATGCGCACCAGGTGTGTATATAGGACACAAGGCTAAACAAGGCTATGACGCACTCTGGCTCTCCAGCTGCTGCATTATGGGTCATAATGGACAATCAGTTCTGTGGCTCTAACTCATATTCAGTATGGAGACAGCAGAAAAAGATTTCCCTATCATGCCGATCCATTAAAGGGTTGTGTGCAGTGCAGGTACAGACCAGTTTGGCTACAGAAAACAGAAGATGGGAATGAACTAAATAGGTGAGACTAGACAACAGCAACACACGTAAACCTGCAATTTACATCAAGCCGATTGAATCACTATGGCGGAATACTAATGTCCCAGAGGATATTCATATAAAGCGGAACATGCAAACTCCATCATAAGACACTGACTGGGCCATTGTGCTGCACCAGTGTCAGATGGGCACAGATGATGTCAAAAAGATTAGAACTGTCTGGAGATGGGACTCATCACTTTGACTTCCTTGCACAGCTCATCTCCATTACAGACACTAGAATTAGCCTGCTAGTCGGAGGAGCATCGATGCACTGCCTGCCTAGTGGCCTTTTGAAGTTGTGCTTTTCATTTTTTTTTTTTTTTTGTGCTAGAGTGAGTACATCTTTGTTGTGCTGGGTATTGTCTTTTAATGCTGTTTTAGGAATATTGATGAGAGAAATACTGTATGAAGCATATGCTGGCTTTTCAGCCTTCATATCCTGACTGTCAAATGTATTAATATTAGTGTAGTGTGGCCGAAGGGTTTTGTGTATTTTCCACTTCGAGATATGCTCTTGAAATCTTGAATCAACTGTTTCAATGGCATGGGATCTTAAAAAAAATATGCACAGGCTTTCTTGGCAATCAGCAATGTTGCTGGTTTGAATCCCATACACGCCAGAAGTGCTTAAACTCCATTGGGCCCCTGAGCAAGGCCCTTAATCTTCAATTACTCTGTTCTGGGTATGACGTTAATCTTCGTTCAGCCCTGCAAGCAGGTCCTCCAACTTGGGGGTTGGTGGCAAGATTTGGCACTCTAACCACCATAAAAAACTCTCACACTGTTCAGTGTGGTGCTGAGGTGTCACCTGTTGCATGGCTGCACTCGGATCTCAATCTGGGTGGTTTGCCATGTGATGGGTGAGGCAACATGCTGTAAAACATGTCTGTATGTATCTGTTCGGCCCTTCTGACAGCCCGTTTTGCACGTACCCCTTCACTTGCCATGTCTGTTTCTTTTTATGTTTATTATTCCAGGTCTAGTGTGATACCAATTATGTTGTAGCTAGGGTTCATTCTCTGACTTATGTTTATTTTCCACTTTATTTTTATTTTTGTTGTTTTTGAATTATTATTTGCCATGTGTTTTTTATATTTATGTGGTTTGTGTTAATATTATTAAATACCAGTAACGGTGCACTGCATGATAACGTGCAGTAAATACATTTGACTTATAGTTTTCCTACTCTTTCTCTGTACGTTTAGCATTCGTTTGCTCAGAGGTTGATGTGCTTGCTGTTTTGTGAGCAGCTCTAGCAGCCCTCTTCTTCTCTTCTTCCATTGGCATCTTTTCATGTTAAAACTGATTAAGTCAGTTTCTGTGTTGCAATTACTTAGTACGATTTTCTTAATTTTTCACTTAAGCTGGCACTTAAGTGTTCAATCTGCCTCAATAATGATTTAAGGTATGAAGAGGTAGGGGAAGTGATGGTGAAGGTGGTAGGGATGACAACCGCGCCCATACGCATGTGATGCATGTCCGCCATGCTGCCCACTGCTGAGAGTTCATTCTACAATAAAATAAAATAAAAATAAAAAGAGTAATAAAAATCATCACCCCGAAAGAGGACAGTAGCGGTAACATAGTATATGTGTACCAAATAGGTCAAACGGTTTGCAAGGTACAGGTTATTTAAAATCCTAGACAGACAAGCAGACAGCCATGGTAGTGTATTATATAAGAAGACATTATAGTTAAAAAATGTTTATTATTTACATGTTGTGTATGTACATTTGTTTAAATATGTTCCTTATATTCTATAGGTGGGACACTGAGAGGCGGGGCGACCATTACGTCACTTCTGAGGGGCCGCCTTCTGTCTTTATATTCAGGTGGAAGAGATGAATCCCCTCATAGCATCATTGGAGTTTAGATTAGATTAGATAAACTGTATTAATCCCAAGAGGAAATTTAGATGCATACAATAGCAGAAACATAAAAACAAAGACTGGTAAATAAAGGATACATAAATGAATGTATAGTGTTCAGAAGCTGCAAAATGAACTTAAGAGTATAAATATTTAGTCTGGGACATCAGAAAGAAGCATTGAATTGTAGAAAAGATCCCCAAAGGCACTTTTTAGCACTCCATGCCTGAGAAACAATAATTATTGTGTGTGCGCCTTGGATTTTTCATTTTTTGTGATTTTCTTAGTTCTATTTTGGGATTTTGCCTCTGGATTATAAATTTGGGCTTGTTTGCTTTGAATTGCATTTATAGGCAAATCTTTTGGCTGTTTTTGACTTATTTTGTCATTGTTCTTTCTATGCTTATTTAATAACTTCATGGAAATTAAAGACATTGTCATTGCTTTGGTCCTTCAGCCCAGATGGTTCACAATCTTCTTCTCTCTTAAAGGGCACTTTGTGCAAATAGGGCATTTAAAAGTGTTTTTGATCTGTTTTAATGCTAGTGCTCTTTTGTGGGCCTGTGCAGGCATTGAAGCCTGTCAGATGAGCTCAGGGTGTGGCTGCTTGGGGTGAGGCCTGTATCTCGGCAGATCAGTGAAGATCCTGGTTTGGTTCTACTCTTTATTTGAGGCCTATGACCCATTTTGGCCGTTTTGTGTTGCTGCATATCACAACAATACAAGAGACAATTTACATGGACATGGGGAGTTTCTTATTAATTTGCTAATAGTTTCACCACAAAGTTTTGAATTTTTATCAATATTTAGAGATATTAGAGTCTCTACTCCATCTTACATTCATTTGTATATTTGTTATAATTTATAACAACCAATTCTGCCCAGACTGAGAAAATCCCCAAATGTGTCACATTGCATGTAATGAATGTTCACCCTTAAAAACAGCTTGTCTACCCACTGTCATGTATTGTTCTTTGTAGTTCACAAGTCATTGTACTGATGGTATATCTCAGCTGGGGTTCAAAGTCTTGTTTTATGTCTTTTTTGTTCTTTGTTGAGCCACTTATTTATGTTAATGATACTTTTCTTAATTAACGTCTCTATTTTATTTGCCTGTGTTATGTCCCATGTGCTTTGTGGGTGGTCTCCCAAGAGGTGGGGCCACCTGTCAGTTGCCACAAGGAACTACCCTCCGCTCCATAAATCTGAATGGTCTCCCACAGTTCCTGGTAGTTCATTGTGAATGAGCTGTGGAGTTGGTGGGTGTCCTTGTGTTTTGCTATGCTTAGTGCTTTTTGATATCATTGGATTTTTTCGACCTCCTGCTGTGTTCTTTTGACCTCTCATTGGTTTGTGTATTGAAACTTTGTTTGTTTGGTGGATTTACCTTTAACAAGCATTGTATGCCTTTTGTGCTCTTTGGATATTCATGGCATTATAGAGCAGTTTTTGTGAAGAATAAGAGGCCCTTTTTGTGTCTAACTGGGTTTTTTGACAGGATTTCCCCCTCTACCAGGCATTTTATATGTGCTTTGAACTCCTGGTTCATCACAACTGATTGCTTTTGTGCTTCGATGTGTGAGCTGCATAACATATTTATACTCAATAATGTTCAATTAAGGAATCAAGCTCTGTCTTTTGCCACATCCATTTGAGAGGCAACAGTGAAGTCTAAATCCAGCTCTGCTAAATGAAAACTAGAAGGCTTTTAGAGAGGCTTTTTGGCACAAAGCTAGAGTACTCTTTAAATCATCGACATGTTATAAGATAATGAAGGGAAAATTTTTACAAATGCAAAAATTATTCCATTAAAGCAACACTAAATGACACATTAATTAAATATAAAAATAGATATTTTATTTGATTGTATTTATATTAAGAGTACATTTACAATTCCAAAAGAAATATATAGTGTTCCTGCCTGGTAATTAAAGATACTTACATACTGAAAAGAAAGTTGCTTACAAAATATTATGCATAGCATGAATGTGATGTGCTACACTATTTTTTTTATCTTTTTCAATTTTTGTTTTCTACATCACTGAATTCTGTCACTGTTGACGAGTAAGAAAAATTCTTCTAAAAATACAGAAGGCCAGTTATAAATATTTTACATTTCTCTCACTAGCTTAGAAATTTATTTCTAAAGCTATAAATCAGTATTATTTTCGATTTCTGATATTCAGGTATCTGACCAATAAATAAAATGTAAATTGTCTTAAAAGAGCATTGGGTCACTATGAGCTGCTTTGTGGTTGTCATGAATAGCAACTTTTGTTAATTTGTTTTAAGGATAAAATTCATTTTGAGACATTTTTTCAGACTCTAGGAATTCAATGATGCACCTTATTTATCTATCAGAGGCTCCTCTGAAAAGTTTATAAATGTTTACAACTGTTTTTGCTTCCATTTTGATAAAGCTGCAAGGACGTTGCTTGGCAGTCTTTCCCATAATGCAGGTGATGTCTTTCAGTATGAACTTATGAAGGTCACTGTGTGCATTAACTGAGATTGGTTTAAATATCAATTTTGCATTTTTTTTTTGTTTGTGACTCCTTACAATAGAAACTGGTTCTGAACTTTTGACTTTAAATTTGGCTTTGTAGACATTCTTTCTGACGTCTGGTATCATCCCTTTCCAGTTTCTTTGGCTACATCCTTTCTCCTGGCCATTGCTCATAAGTCAAATATAACACATTGCTCATTGCTACCATTTAAGTCAGTACAATGACACACTCTAGATCCCTTGGAGGTAGTAAGGAGAGAATTAAAACACAACTGAGTGCCATCATGAACAATACTGCACATCCCCTCTTTGACACACCAACACTGAGGACTTCCATCCAATAAATTATTCAGCAGAAGTGTGTCAAGAAACACTATGGGGGGCTCAACTATACCAACAACACGCCTCTATAGTGCCTTACTGAGACTGCAACGTCAGAAGGTTTCTGTTTTTTAAATTTTTTTTTCAGATTTAGTCATTGTAGTGTGTGTTTGTTTGTGTGTGTGTATGTTTATATATATATATATATATATATATATATATATATATATATACAGTATACTGTATATAGTGAAAGATCAGCCTTGACACAGACAGACACGGACTCCAGATGTCGAAAGCACACCCGTTTATTGCACAGTGCAAAAAACACCACAATATAGCTTACAGTCCCTTTTGTATTTCTTTTCTTCTGCTGTCTCTACTCCTCCTGTTGCAAGCTCCGTCCTCTTCCACCCGACTCTGGCTCCCCGAACGGAGTGAGGCGGCCCCTTTTATGGCACACCCGGATGTGCTCCAGGTGCTCCCTGATGATATTCCAGCATCACTTCCTGGTGTGGTGGAAGTGCCGCCCTTGCACCTGGAAGCACTCTGGGTGTATCTGGTTCCTGTTCCGGGCAGAACTTCCTGGTGTGGCGGAAGTGCTGCAGTCCATGGCTCGGGAACCATCCAGGTGCCCAGCTCCCAGATCTGTATCCGTGGCCCTGATGGAATCCAGGGGGGCTGCCCTCTTGCATCCAGGCCCTTCCTTGTTCCAGGCATCCTGGTGGGGCAAGGTCCCTGGTCGTCTGCCACAATATATATATAATCTATAACGTCTACGCATGGAAGTGTGTGTTTGTCTGTCCGGCCCGGAAGTGAGAGGTAGAGTTAAGGTAAGGGCTACACCTCCGAGGATACGCAAGCGAGGCCAGCACAGTGGGAAAACAAAACCTCTGAAGAAAGTCACACGCTTAGCCTCCAATACAGAAGTGAGATGAGCACAACGGCAAAACAGTATCCCTTTTACTTTTCCTATTGCTGCTAATACACAAGCGAGGTGAGCACGCTGGCAAAAGGAAACCTCAGAAGAAAGACATTCACTTTGCCGCTAATGCACAAACAATGCAAGCGCATCAGCAAAATGAAACCTTCTAGGAGAGAGATGCCCAGAGTATTTTTTTTCAATTACCTGACATCTGTACATTTCAATTTTTTTCTGGCAATTTACATAGCTACTATATATACTGTGTGTGTGTGTATATATACAGTGGTGTGAAAAACTATTTGCCCCCTTCCTGATTTCTTATTCTTTTGCATGTTTGTCACACAAAATGTTTCTGATCATCAAACACATTTAACCATTAGTCAAATATAACACAAGTAAACACAAAATGCAGTTTTTAAATGATGGTTTTTATTATTTAGGGAGAAAAAAAATCCAAACCTACATGGCCCTGTGTGAAAAAGTAATTGCCCCCTTGTTAAAAAATAACCTAACTGTGGTGTATCACACCTGAGTTCAATTTCCGTAGCCACCCCCAGGCCTGATTACTGCCACACCTGTTTCAATCAAGAAATCACTTAAATAGGAGCTGCCTGACACAGAGAAGTAGACCAAAAGCACCTCAAAAGCTAGACATCATGCCAAGATCCAAAGAAATTCAGGAACAAATGAGAACAGAAGTAATTGAGATCTATCAGTCTGGTAAAGGTTATAAAGCCATTTCTAAAGCTTTGGGGCTCCAGCGAACCACAGTGGGAGCCATTATCCACAAATGGCAAAAACATGAAACAGTGGTGAACCTTCCCAGGAGTGGCCGGCCGACCAAAATTACCCCAAGAGCGCAGAGACGACTCATCCGAGAGGTCACAAAAGACCCCAGGACAACGTCTAAAGAACTGCAGGCCTCACTTGCCTCAATTAAGGTCAGTGTTCACGACTCCACCATAAGAAAGAGACTGGGCAAAAACGGCCTGCATGGCAGATTTCCAAGACGCAAACCACTGTTAAGCAAAAAGAACATTAGGGCTCGTCTCAATCTTGCTAAGAAACATCTCAATGATTGCCAAGACTTTTGGGAAAATACCTTGTGGACTGATGAGTCAAAAGTTGAACTTTTTGGAAGGCAAATGTCCCGTTACATCTGGCATAAAAGGAACACAGCATTTCAGAAAAAGAACATCATACCAACAGTAAAATATGGTGGTGGTAGTGTGATGGTCTGGGGTTGTTTTGCTGCTTCAGGACCTGGAAGGGTTGCTGTGATAGATGGAACCATGAATTCTACTGTCTACCAAAAAATCCTGAAGGAGAATGTCCGGCCATCTGTTCGTCAACTCAAGCTGAAGCGATCTTGGGTGCTGCAACAGGACAATGACCCAAAACACACCAGCAAATCCACCTCTGAATGGCTGAAGAAAAACAAAATGAAGACTTTGGAGTGGCCTAGTCAAAGTCCTGACCTGAATCCAATTGAGATGCTATGGCATGACCTTAAAAAGGCGGTTCATGCTAGAAAACCCTCAAATAAAGCTGAATTACAACAATTTTGCAAAGATGAGTGGGCCAAAATTCCTCCAGAGTGCTGTAAAAGACTCATTGCAAGTTATCGCAAACGCTTGATTGCAGTTATTGCTGCTAAGGGTGGCCCAACCAGTTATTAGGTTCAGGGGGCAATTACTTTTTCACACAGGGCCATGTAGGTTTGGATTTTTTTTTTCTCCCTAAATAATAAAAACCACCATTTACAAACTGCATTTTGTATTTACTTGTGTTATATTTGACTAATGGTTAAATGTGTTTGATGATCAGAAACATTTTGTGTGACAAACATGCAAAAGAATAAGAAATCAGGAAGGGGGCAAATAGTTTTTCACACCACTGTATATATATATATATATATATATATATATAATATATAAGGTAGGAAGGCAGTTAAAGAATGCACTGGGCTTGATTTTGTTTTCACTTCTGTTTACAGCGATCGGTTCGTAGCATTCATTGTTGCAATGTTACTTTTCTTGGTGGTTTATTAAATTATGGATTTTGTCAAATGTTCATTTTTTTTCCCTGTGCTTAAAACTCATTAAAAAAAGTGTTTAGCCAGCGGTTGGAAGTGCTATAGCACGAACTATTGCAGTGCTAGTTTTCTCTGTTGTTCAAGGTTTTCTCAGTGTTATTCAATGTTTTTACATTTAGTTTACTATTATGCTGTGCATTCTATGGTTTAATTAAATATATTTGTGCTTAAAAACTAAAAAAATATATATATTTACATACAGTTCGTATGGTCTGGAACGGATTAATTGTATTTACATACAAGCCTATGCGGGAAATTGCTTCGGTTTACGACCAAATCGGTTTACAACCAAAGTTTTAGAACGAATTATGGTCATGAACTGAGGTTCCACTGTATATATATATATCCCTGCCGACATACCCAGGACACTTGATGGCATCTTCCCTGTAGCTTAGAGGTGCTCCGGATTCCCACAGGGCATCATGGAAGATGGAGTTTGGCTTCACAAACCTGATGGGTGCCATGGTGGCCACCATGTGACGCTGCAGGGAGACGAGGGGATTTTTGTTTCCCTTATAGCCCAAGTCATGGGGACAGAAGGACAGAAGTACTTCTTGGCTGAAGAAAAATACAAGTCTTCATCTGAGCCGGAAGTACTATTAAACCACATGGACAGTAGGACAGGAGCACTTCTGGGTCAAGGACTATATAAAGGACTATGAGAGACCCAGCAAGCGAGCCAGAGTTGGGAGGGAGTGTGAAGGAGCTGCTGGGAGGAGAGGAAGAAAATTATTGTATTTAGTATTGTGTAATCATTATAGTTATTGCTTGTTTATGGTGGTGGAGGTGATTTGGGGCACTTTGGAGAAGCAGATTAAATTACTTCTTGGTGCTTTTAAAACTGTGTCAGCATGTCTGTTGGGTTTCATGGGGCAACAGCGCCCTCAAGCGTCCACTTATTGACAAATATATATATATATTGCATAGTTTACTGTCAAATAATGCAAAGAGTATGCGACACGTGTTTCACCCTAATTCTGGGCTCATCAGGCATACACACTCACTGCACCCCCTCTCGGGGATCGAACCTTGGACGTCAGCGGTGAAGCCTCTTTACGTTGCGCCACGGCGTGTGGTTCGTTTATTTGACAGCATGTAGATCGAGGTAATTACATTCATGACATTTGTTGTCTGAATCACAATCTGATTGTATGGGTGGTTACCTACCAGGTAACGCTTGTGGTTGGTCTGCAAGTCGGCTAACATCCAATACGGTGCCCTCTTCAGTTGCGAGAAGCAGATCATAGAATGTTGCATAGTTTGTGTTTCTGTGTGTTTATATATATATATATATATTGTAGCAGTTAAGGCTTTTGTCCACCTCTTGAACCCTCAGGTACCACTCTGAACACGAGATAAAAGTGCAACAATATTTTATTTTTCTGTTATACAGTGCACCAAGCACTCTCCACACTACACTCATATAAATCACAATAAACTACTCCAATAAACCAATCCTCCTCGCCCAGACACTTAGCCCTCCTACCTCCCAGCTCAGCTCAGTGTTCTGGGCTTCCCACAATCCTTTTATAGCCCCCGAACCGGAAGTGGTTCCTGGCACAACCCACAAGTCCATTTCCTTCTGGGTCAGGGCAAACAGTCCTCTTCTTCATCCCGGGAGCACGTCGTTCCTTCCTGACACGTGATGCTGACGCACTCCTGGGTTATAGGGCACACAAGAGCCCACTAGCCCCCCTACAGCGACTCCCGGTGGTCCCCAAGGTATCCAGCAGGGCTGTGTATAGAAACTACAAAGTCCATGAGGCCATGCTGGAACTCGGGGCACCATCATGCTGTCCGGGGGGCTCCTCCTAGCGGCCTGGGGGTGGCGACTGGAGTCCATAGCCGGTCGTCCATCACAATATATATATATATATATATATATATATATATATATATATATATAATATATTATATATATAAATATTTCTATCTATCTATTTAGTTATGTATTTATTTATTTAAAGAGCGGGACAAATAAAGTTCTATCTATCTGTCTAATATGCTGCATTGGCACAAGTGCAGTACCTAATTACAACTAAGCTGGAAAAATGTGAACCCCATTACTTCTTGGGAAATTCTGTTATGATGTTCTAAATTAAATTTTCTGCCCCAATTTGAGAATAACTTCAGTGTTCAAATGATCCAGTTTTCTTTGCATCTCAAATCAGTGCACAGACAATAGTGATCAAGGAATCAATGTTCAGGCTTAAACTTCTGCTAAAACACCCAAACCTCTCAAAGACAATGAAGGTGTGTCTTCAAGCCAATGTGGTCTGTCCACAAGTATGATGAGATGTTAATTGCTTCATTTTCTCTGTGAAAGCTATTGGTCTGGAAATGATTTTGTATCACAGTTTTGGTATTCCTTAGACTTTCTCAGTTAATTGTAATTATAGCAATCTGGATGAGAAATGAAAAGAATATAAAGTTATTGTTTCTGACAGACAGAAGAGTATTAAGGGATGAAGTTGCCTTTCAAACTGGGTTTGCAGATGATGAAGAGAGTGATGCATAACTGGTCACATTCAACCATAAGCCTTTTTTTCCTGAAGTTATTCAGAGGCATGCAGCCCATTGGTATAAGCGTTCTGAGAAGAAAGAATGCTATACGGATACATGATTAAATTTGGATTGCACATCACATAAATATAACATTTGTTTAAAATAAATCACGGAAACTCTTTGAAGAAGTCTTCTAGATAGGAGGAGTAAGGAGAATTAATAAGAGAGCACTAGTTGTTAAAAAATAATCAATGCAAGCAAAACCCATGCATGACTCAGTGCAGTCACTAGAGACTTGAGGGTTAGAAGGCTCCAGGAAATGAGCAGAGAAGGATGAATGTAAGGGGCACTAGGATACCACTAAACAGAAACATATTTTCTCTTTAAATAAAGCCAATCAGGAATATGAGTTATTCCATAACATGACTGGCTATATGGCTAATAGGCTTTACACTTTTTGGAAACAAACTAGACTGCTATCCACAAATTTGTAATATAAAATGTATTTGTCTGTGGAAATTGCACATGAAATAAATCATGTCACAATTTTGGTAATTTCAGAATGCATAATTTAGTGCAAGAATTGAGTATGATTCTGGGTAATTTGTATTAAATAATTTACAGTAACTGCTGCATATGGCACTGCATAATTTAACTCAAGTAATTCTTTTTTACAAACTCAAAATATTTTCTTCTGAATAATGCACTCTAAACAAATGGACTTGATCATGGTAACTGACTTCATCACATTATTTTATTGTGACAGGCTCTGATTTGTTTCTAAAGATTTTTTCCTATTATTTATTTGTGCTAACCAAAAACAAAACATTTTAAGATTTCACTTTTATCAGCTATAAACTCTCCAATAGTAGACTTTTACTGTCATAAAAACAAAAATATAAGAATCACGTAAGAAATGTCTCTTCATTCTCACTTAACTCTTTCAGAATTCTGTATCGTTATGCTTTAACATCCCCAAAGTACTGTCATCTGTTACACTGTGTGGAATCTTATTGTGTTTGTGTGTGTTTTCTTAACCAACTTTTGGTTCACTTTCTGTATCTTGTGAGATACTATGATGAGGGATAAAGAAATTATGACAAAGTTAAACAGAGAACAGGCTAAGATGCCAGTGGGACAGACAGGAGTCAAAAAACCACAAAAGGTAAAACCCAAAATGAAATTTGAACTTTAATATTTGTAACCAAAAAGTCCTAACCAAACTAAAAGTCTTTGGCTCAATCAATAATTTGTGAATGAATCCACTCAAATGTAATATTTATCCAAAAACTTGGGTACATTATTATTAAGAAGCTCTTAAATAGTGATTGTGTGATGATGTCACACATTGGCACAGCAGTGTTCACGCTGTGTCGCTGACAATATGCATTGTTGTTGTAAACCATGTGGAGACTATGAACAATGGGTACAAAAATGACAAGACCCGCTTAGAAAACCTGTGCTAAAATGGTGACAAGATGTTATTACTATCATAACAATAGAAATAGCCAGAAAAAATAAGCAAATCAGCACAAAATGAGGAAAAATTAATCTTAATTAATCTTAATCACAAAAGTATTAATCACTTGTGAATTGATTGTATGGTAATGAAAATAAAAAAAAAACCCACAATTACCAATATGGTGCTATAAAAAAACCTACACCCATGGAAACACATTTACATGAACAATCCCTTTTTCAATGCCTCTCTTCTGTATTTTTCAAAATGTGTATAACCTAATAAACCTACATAAGAATGTAGTCTGCTTCTACTTTAGATACTGAAAATGACAGGTTTTACACAAAGGCAGAAGTAGATAAATACTCACAGGTGTAATAAGGTTTTGAGAAGTCTCCAAATACAACACAAATCATCAGGCCTGGCCTGGCCTAGCCTGACAGAGACAATGAGTGAAGATTAGTGGGAGTTCTAAACATTCACGCAGGTAAGAGAAGTTCAGAAAGAATTAATGGCTGTACACCATCTGTCACTTGTAAACAGGTGACCCGCTAATAATGGGAAACAATTAAACAGAACAAAATAAAGGAAGCCAGTGGAAAGGAGCTCTTCAGAGTTAAAGCTGAGATTTTACTGAGTGGCCTCTTTAACAGGACCACCTGTCTTAGATGTAAACTCAACTGCTTAATCATTGATCTCCTCACAAGTGTCAGTGGACTGAGCGTGTGTCTTTGTGTGGGGACAAACTGAAGATTTAGATCCTCTGGTGTTGGGGTTGGGTTGGGTTGACAGACAACCTTTATTTATTTCTATGGCACATTTTCATGCACAGAATGCACCTCAAAGTTCTTTACAAGATGTCAAATAAGTAGTTAAATGAAAAGAAAAACAAGTTAAATCAGGCAAGAATACTAACAAATAAGTAATAATAATCAACCAATACAAGCTTACATAATATAGATATATAATTAGCAGAAAAGTAGAGTCCTAATATATAATATCATATTCTAAATCTCTAAAGATGAATACAATGCTAAGGTCTGAAGGTGGGGAGGACCGAAAAAACAAACAAATAAAAACTCCATACTAGCTGGAGAAAGGAGTCCCAAGGCCAAAAGACCACCCAGTCCCCATTGAGCATTCTAAATGTAAGTATTATGTAGTGCTTGTATTGTTTTGTTTATGTGGCATTGGTGCTGTAAGAATTATGTTTCTGGACTTCTCTAGCGCCTTCAACACAATCCAACCTCTGCTCCTTAGGGACAAGCTGACAGAGATGGGAGTAGATTCATACCTGGTGGCATGGATTGTGGACTATCTTAAAGACAGACCTCAGTATGTACGTCTTGGGAACTGCACGTCTGACATTGTGGTCAGCAACACAGGAGCGCCGCAGGGGACTGTACTTTCTCTGGTCCTGTTCAGCCTATATACATCGGACTTCCAATACAACTCGGAGTCCTGTCACGTGCAAAAGTTCGCTGATGACACTGCTATCGTGGGCTGCATCAGGAGTGGGCAGGAGGAGGAGTATAGGGACCTAATCAATGACTTTGTTAAATGGTGCGACTCAAACCACCTACACCTGAACACCAGGAAAACCAAGGAGCTGGTGGTGGATTTTAGGAGGCCCAGACCCCTCATGGACCCCATGATCATCAGAAGTGACTGTGTGCAGATGGTGCAGACCTATAAATATCTGGGAGTGCAGCTGGATGATAAATTAGACTGGACTGCCAATACTGATGCTCTGTGTAAGAAAGGGCAGAGCCGGTTATACTTCCTTAGAAGGCTGGCATCCTTCAACATCTGCAATAAGATGCTGCAGATGTTCTATCAGACAGTTGTGGCGAGCGCCCTGTTCTACGCGGTGGTGTGCTGGGGAGGCAGCATTAAGAAGAAAGACGCCTCATGCCTGGACAAACTGGTGAGGAAGGCAGGCTCTATTGTTGGCATGGAGCTAGCAGTTTGACATCTGTGGCAGAGCGACGGGCGCTCAGCAGGCTCCTATCAATTATGGAAAATCCACTGCATCCACTGACAGACTGAGGAGATCGTTCCTCCCCCAAACTATGCGACTCTTCAATTCCAACCGGGGGGGGGGGGGGGTAAACATTAACATTATACAAAGTTATTGTCTGTTTTTACCTGCATTATTATCAATCTTTAATTTAATATTGTTTTTTTTTGTATCAGTAAGGTGCTGCTGGAGTATGTGAATTTCCCCTTGGGATTAATAAAGTATCTATCTATCTATCTATCTATCTATCTATCTATCTATCTATCTATCTATCTATCTATCTATCTATCTATCTATCTATCTATCTATCTATCTATGTGAGCTCGAGAATAACTTTTGCAATTTATGTTTAGTATAACTCTGCTAGAGCGCACCACCAGCCTGAAATAACACACAAGAAGTCAAGATATGTAAACTAAATAGCCTCATTAAACCAAAAAATCAAACCCAGCACAGAGAAGTAAGGAAGTGTAGATCTATTTATACTGATTGCTTTCCTGCTCTGTTATACGGTATGGGATGGCTTCCCCACTTTCCCACCTCCTGGAAAAGCAAATCAGTAGTCATCAACTCACTTGTATCATGCCTCGGTCTCTCCTTCTCCCTGTGCTTTTCTATCTTCTATCCTTCCTGGCCAGTAAGCCTTTCCCGGTTTTTGTCACATCTTCAGATTCAGTTACTCTTAGGCAGACAGCGGGCTTTAAATTCCAATAGTAGTTTAATTCCAAGTCATCCACTGGAACAGCTTAAAGGTTTATTGACTTGTCTAAGAATTATTTCTACCCCACAGCAAGACATTTTCATGGTCGTGCCTTAATCATCTCGAAAGCTGCTTCTGAGTTGACTTCCCTTTCTTTAAGGTAGTTATAGTGATGAGCAAAACAGGGAAATTTTGATTTTTTGGGGAAAGAAAAGAAGGAATACTCCTCTCTAAAGACTGTTTCACACTTTTGCATTTCCTTGTTTTTTAAGATAAGTAATGTACACCAGTAAAATCAATGCTATTTATGCCTCTCGCTCACATCACCGCAGTGCTTTTTTTTTTAAATATGACTTCCTGCCTCAACATGAAGACAAACAAAAATGCACCAATCAAATCAAAAAACTTTTCTTTGTCACATACAAATTGTATATACAGTACAATAAGTAGTGAAATGATTAGTTGCTCAACTCCAATGACTGTGCCCTTAAGAAGAATGTAAAGGATAATAACAATGATATACGAGTTTATAATATCAAATAAGCATTAATAGAATTATAAATATGTGACAAATAATAACCAAATAAATAACTTACTATAACATTAACAAGCTAACACTTTCCTTGTTTAAGATGCGGATGAACTATGGATTAAAGCTTCTCCTCAGTCTCTGAACTGGACTTTGGGCAGTGGTAGTATTTACCTGATCACAGTACAGAGAAAGGCCGCTGTCAGATGGCTGGTGTCACTGATTATTTTGTTTCCCTGGTCCAGCATTGCTTGGTGTAGATGTCCTTGAAATTAAGGAGTAGATCTGCTGATCAGCTGATCGTCCCACTCCCCGTAGAGCCTTGTAGTGCTGTTGCATGTTGTTCCCAAGGCAGGCCATAAGACTTCTTGTGCACATTACTGTGTTTTCTCCACAGAAAAGCTCACAACGTTGAAAGCCATTTATGCCACCTCCTCGCTGTCGCTTAGCACCCACCCTTTCTTGTTCCTAATTCCTACAAATGACAATTCACACACATCATGCACTGTAGAACTTTAGCTTTCATTTTTGTCTCTGATGCAGCTTTATGATTGCAATCACCAAGATTGTCATGACAATTTGCAAAGTGGGCATCCGCTTACTAGTACAAACAGAATATAGTTAAAAAAATGTCTTCACATGAGAGGAAATAAGTTCAGTGTTTGTTTTTTCAATATGAGATCTTTATTTAAATGCTTAATGACAGGCAGACCCATGTAAAATTAATGTGTGACGACGCTTCCACAGAGGAAATAATCAGGAAGTGAAACGTCATTTGTTTTGCAGATTTTTTGTGAAGCAAAGCAGTGAGTTTTGCTACAAATTGAAGTTTGTGTGAATCACTTCACTCATCACTAAGTAGTAGTAGGATGTTTTTCCTGCCTTGTAGTACCTTGTAGTATCTTTGTTATGTCTTTTGCTAATTTTCTATAGCTGTAGTTTTATTTAAAGTGCTTATTTCTGAAGCACCATGTTCTTTGACCAAACAAACATCCTCTAATCTCTTTCACTTACTGCATCTACACTGACATATAGAAGAACTTTCTAGCTACCAGAGTTGATGTTTCTCTCTTTTTTCCTTTTCTTGCCCCAGCCTCTGTCAAGCACTTATGTGACATTTTTTTTTCCCTTGAAAACATCTTGCCAGCCAAGCAACCTCTAAACATTAAAAAGTGTAATTTTACTGGGATGGTTTCTGTTGCCTTTTGTACTCTGCATGCAACCATCCCGTTAAGATATTTTCTCTTTTTTCCAATGTCATACACTGTCTCCAAAGTCTCACCCACAGCTCCTATTGTTCCATTCATCCATTTTTTAACTTGAAGTCACAGACATCTGTCCCGCCAACAAGAGGTGTAATTACTGTGCAAGCGTCCTAGGGTGATCCGATTCTTACTTTCAGACTCTTTTTTATGTAGACCTGAACAGGGTGTCATAAACCCCTCTATTGCTCTCTTCTATTTACATTCATTAGCCTGCCACAAGGATTCAGATGCAATCTGTAGCCTTAATTACAGTCACCATCAAGAACGACTACTGTGTTTTTCATGTATCTATCACCCCCAGTGACAAGATGGATCACCAACACAAGCATGAGGGAAGTCTTGAGATTTTACTCATGCATTATAGATAACCTAAAATTCTTAATGTGCCTAAAACAGAAGCAAAAAAAATGAGTGTGACAAATCAGATGGATCTGAGCTCTTCTTGTTAGGAAGTCTATGCTTTCAATATCCTTAGACAGCCAAAATTCTCTTGACCTTAGTAAGCTGTGCGTCCTCAGATCTGGCATGGTCTCTAGATGGATGAAATGAAGGCTTGAATTTCTTCCGGCTTTGTGCTCCCTTGATGTTCCTCTTGGGCTCAATGAAGTCTAAAGCAGCCTCCCTTGTTATGTTCAGACCTCATGCCCTTTGTCGAGTCCTTTTTAGGCAAGACTACGTCCTTGAGACATCTACCAATTCAGGTTTTCACTGTAGCCCTTGGACTAGGTCAGACTTGATTATTGTCCTTACATGGTACTGTGTCTCTTTGGAGAATCTTTGGGTACCATTGGCTTAACTTTGTGTCAGATGAGTGGTTGCTCATGGAGGAACATTTCCTGCGTTGTGAAGGAACGTTAGTTACGGCACTATGGTCATGTGGCGCGATTCCCCAAGGGTGATCCAGTTCACAGAATCCTCATTGTTGAGGACACCAGCGGCTGGACCAGGCCAAGGGGACACCCACATAACACCTGGCTGCAGCAGATAGATGGTCATTTCCAAAGGGTGGGACTGGACCGCATGTATGCCTGGGGGGTGGGGGTTGCCAAACAGGATCCTGAGCTGTTTTGTTGTGTGGTGGGTGCAGCAACGTGCTGTACCAGTGCATGCTCCCCAATCTCACCTGACCTGATGGAGAGGTCCCTAATTCTTACGTCATGCCATTATGATTTGGTGTTCTCTAAGTAGACCACACATAACAACAAGTGTTTTTCAAAATTCAGGCTTTATCATTAACATGATAATTCATCCTCATACCAGAAAATGGAGCTCCAACCCACTGTAAGGCAGTCTCACTCACAGTGGACCAATTCAAAGTTGACAATAAACCTAACAAATACATCTATGGGATGTGGGAGGAAAAAACTGTAGTACCCATAGAAACCTCATGCAGACTCTAGACAAGCTCCATATGGACAGTGACCATTGATTCTAGTGTTGTGAGATAGTGGTGCCACTGCACAGCCTTTTGCTGTAAATGATCCAATTTTAATTGTTATTACTAGCCAAGAACCATTGCCAAATTACTTTTGACATTAAGGAGCAATATTGACTTCTAGAATTAAGCTGCTGTTGGACTGGCAAGAAGGAAGAAAAAAAAAAAAAGCAGGAATGAGCTATGAAATTAAAATGCACCACTAAGACTTTTCAGAATACATATCTGACAACTCTTTGACCTTGATGGGGTCATAATTTATGACACAAGTACAGTCTAATAAAAATAAGCACTAGTATTGAATTCTCAGTGGAGCAAATTCAGCTATAATGTAGAAACTCTTTAAATTACTGGTAATTTGTGTCACTAGCTGGGAGGTTCAATCAAGAGAATCAGCAGAGAATCAGTCGCGCCAAGAGGAATCACGGTAATCCAGAGGCCGGGCTGTGCCACTGAACAGAGAAGGGAAACTAATATTTCGCTCTCCGGTGCAGTCATCTTTCAACTTAATGAGCACAAACATGCACACTCGAGGAAAGATTCAACATGCATGTTTGCTACAGAGTGACCTTGAGAATAAATAAGACTGGGAAAAAAGCAGCAGGAGCAGAAAACTTGTTTGGGTTAATCACAAGGAAGGTTAAGACTTGGCGTGGCCTAAGGGCAAACCATAAAATGCAATTTAAAAAAGACCAGTGATTCCATTGTGTGACGTTTTATTTGGAGACAACTCCGAATCTCTCAGAAATGTTTTTTTTTTCTTCAGATGCATTCTTAGTGCTCCCAGTAGAATAAACTGCACAATTTGAATTGCTTCTCTTAGAGTAACAGAAGACCCTCGCAAATAAAGCTTAATGTCAATCAGGGAAAGATACACATTTTACTTAATAACACCGACTGATGGAATAACAGAAACATTTCTTTGAATTTAAGCTCTGAGCAATTTGCTGCAGTTGGTACACAGTACTTAATGGAATTTCATATGTGAAAGTAAATTATTAAAATTAAAGAGTAGGCGCTGCATTTGTGCAATGAGTTATTGAAAATCTGACATAGCCAGCTTACTTTTTTCCTGCTGTTACTTCAAAGTTGTTTCTTCTAATGGAGAGTTTTCTCATGTAGCCTTGGAGGCCAGGAAGCAAAGAGTGCAGAACTTCCCAATGGGATGCAGAGATATGCGCTAGGCATCAGCCAGGGGGATAAGCCTTTTTATAGGCTTCATATGTTCAAGATATGACCACTGGAGAGGAATCAAAATGAAGACAGTGGGAAAACATTTTCACATTTACTGTGTTAGGATGTATGGGTTTAATAAAAGGAGAAGGGATTGAAGCTGGACTAGTTATGTTACATATTACCAAGGGAGTGTGTGGGGGGGGGTAATATAATTAATGATATATCCTGCAAAAAGGTGACTGATTATTAATAATTATGATAGTGCTACTGTATACTGTGAAATGAGGCAGACATTTACTAATATCATTGAGCCCTTGAACCATCTGATGCTGAGCATATTGGGAGAAGGATGCTAAGGATAGAGCTGCCAGGGAAGAGGAAAAGAGGAAGGCCTAAGAGAAGGTTTATGGATGTGGTGAGAGAGGGCATGCAGATGATGGGGTGACAGAACAAGATGCAGAGGACAGAAAGATATGGAAGAAGATGATCCGCTGTGGCAACCCTTAACGGGAGCAGCCGAAAGAAGAAGAAGAAGATTGAACCGTTGAACCATCAAGCCCCTTTAATCGAGTTCAAGGTCACAGTGGTCAGAGACTGCTTCGGCGGCAATAGACACACGACATGACAAACTGTGTGAGGGCTTAACTAAAACTACTTCAGAGAGACATTGTGAAAAAGGTGGTGCTGGACCAATGTTACATATGCTGAATTTTATGAAGGGAGGAGGTGTTGGAGAAATATTAACTTTATTGAATATCATGAAAGGATGTAAATCTGGATTCATATTAGATATACTGGAAATTTTGAATGGAAGAGGATATGTAGTAATATCACTCAAACATGACAAAAGTTGTGTAATAATGTTTATATGATGAAAGGGGATGGAGGTAGACTCACAGTGCCTATAGATGGTGCTAGGGCTCCTTCATTTCTTGTGCTTAAATTATTCAAAATTAATTTTTTCCCTCATCAAACAACACTAAATCCCCCTGACTGACAAAACAAAAACAAAATTTACAAATGTATTAAAAATAAAAAACTCAAATATCATATTCAGTATTCAGATCCTTTGGTATGATACTTGAAATCTGGCTCAGGTACAACACATTCAATTGATCACCATTGAGATGTTTCTCAGCCTTGTATGAAGTCTACCTGTGGTCAGTTCAATTGATTGGACTTGATTAAAAGAAGCACACAATGACAACGTGCGTCAGATCAAAAACCAAGCCATGAGGTTGAAGGAATTGCCCGCAGAGCTTAGAGACAGGATGGTGTCAAGGCACCAATCTATGAAAGGCTACAAAAAATCTTCAGCTTGTAGGTTCCTAAGAGCACAGTGGCTTCCATAATATTTAATTGGAAGAAGATTGGAACAACCACATCTTTTTTATGGTGCCCAGCCAAACTGAGCAATTGGGGTAGAAGAGCCTTGGGAAGAGAGGTGACCAAGACCCCAAAAGGTCACTCTGGCTAAGCTCCAGAGAACCTGTGTAGAGATGAGAGAAACTTCTAAAAGGACAGCCATCAATGAAAAACCCCACTGATTAATTTTTATGGCAGAGTGGCAATATGACAAATCAAAACCCATTTGGAGTTTACAAAAATGCACCTAAAGGAGTCTAACTATATGAGAAACAAGATACTCTGGTCTGATGAAATCAGGATTGAACTGCTTCAATTCTGAGGGTTCATATCTGGAGGAAATCAGGCACTGCTCATCATGCACAATACCATTCAAAAAAGTCAAGCATGATGGTGGCAGCATCATGTTGTGGAGCTGTTTTTCAACCCAGCAGGGACTGGGAGATTAGCCAGGGTCAAGGTAAACTGAACAGAGCAAAGTGTAGAGATATCCTTAGTGATAAAAATCCCAGAGTGCCATGGACCTTAAACTGGGTCAGAGATTCACCTTCCAACAGGACATTGACCCTAAACACAAAGCAAAGACAACACAGAAGTTCCTTAGGGACAACTCTGTTGAACGTTCTTGAGTGGCCCAGTCAGCGCCTAGACTTGAACCCGAAGAAACATATCTGGAAAGACCTGATGGTCTTCATCCAGCCCAACAAGAGCTTGAGAGGATCTGCAGAGAAAAAATGCAGAAAATCCCCAGATCCTGGTGAGTGAAGCTTGTCACCTCATATCCAAGATGACTCCAGGGCTGTAATCACTGCCAAAGGGGCTTCAACTAAATACTGAATAAAGGGCTGAATACTTGTGTTAATTTGATATTTCAGTTTTACATTTTTACGAAATTTGCAAAAGTAGTCTAAAATCTAACTGTTGTTTCATCATTCAGGGTTATTGCATGTTGTTTGATGTGAGAAAAAAATTATTTAAATGATTTTTGAATAAGGCTACAACATACTGTAATAAAATGTGTAAAAAGTGACGGGACCTGAATACATTCTAAAGGCACTGTATATTAGTTACACTGAAAATTATGAAAGAAAGTGAGACTGGACTAGTATTTTTTATATTAAACATTTGAAAAATAGGACAGGTTAGGGTAATATTAGTTATACTGAATGTAATGAGAGGTGGCGCTAAAGTATGTTATTAGTATTGAGCATAATGAAAGAAAGTGAATGTGAACTACTATTACTTATATTTAAAATAATGAAAGAGTCTGAAACTGAAACAATGTTGGATGATTGAATATTATAAACGGGGTGGGCTAGATTCATATTAGTTATATTCAACAGTATGAAAAGAAGGGGGCTCAACTAATGTTAATTGTATTGAACATAATGAGCAGGAGTGGAATTGTGGAAATGTGCGACTTCTATTGTATGTTATGAAAGGGATCAGGGCTGCACTAATATTATTTAAGCTGAACATTCTTTTCTTTTGAACTGAAGTGGCTCATGTGTCATTGAATGGTACAAGGGAGAATACTTTCTAATTAAATAGGTTCAGACTTCAATGTTTAAGACTTGTGTGCTTTATCTAAAAGTTTTGGAGTCAAACTCACTCTGTCTAGATATTCTTTCTTATCACTCACATATCCCTAAAGTGCTGAATTGCGGCAATTTAGTGTTATTTTTTCTGACAGCCCTAATTTTTCTGCTGTTTAGAATAACAAGCTCTTTAATGTACAAAATTTTGGTTGATTTTTAAATCAAACTGTTTTTAAGTAGCATATTTGATACGCGTCTCTGTAATAATGCAGAGTTTCACTGAAAGCTACTAAGAAGCTTTGTCACTCTGTCTCTCTCTTTTCTTTCTCTCCCATTTCTTTTTGAGGTTTTAATGCAATTCTGAATGCTGGTTGTCAGATTTCGGGCACTTAAACTGGAAAGTCAACGGAAGTTTTTCCATTTTTTCCATTTACATTTATTTACTTATCAGATACTTTTATCCAAAGCAACTTACAAAAGAGGTCAACATAGTTGAACATTCATCTGAGGGATTGTTTGGGAACAAGTGTTACAGGACAAGGGTACAAAAGTGATCATCACAAGTGAAGAGCTTAGAGCAATATACAATTAATATTACAATTGAATTATTAATTAATTAATAATTGCAATTTCTAGGTTACAAAAACTAATTTCGGTTAGACAGAAATTTGTCCATTTTTATGGGCACACAGAATTATATTACTGTGTAGTTTTTATCTAGACTTTTTCTAATGCATCTGTAAATTGTGTAACAGTCATGTTTACACTTAAAATTCTGATCTGGATCACATGTTAAAATAATTGGATAAATATTCCTGATTCAGATCAAATGCTCCATATCACAAGATAGTACAGATTGACACAACCCTAATATGGAGTGCAATGGGCATTCTAAGGACTTTGTTTTATGAAGTACATCAAATGTTACATCAGCTTAGCAAAAGGAGCTTGTTTGAGTTTTATAGGTTTTTAATAACCTTAAAACAACAAGCTATAGGACACAGGGCAGGATTTGGATCCTAACAACAGCACCTATGTTTAATGTGCTCTCCATAATTACTAGGTTTCTGATTGCCATCCACTGAAAAGTCATTAGAGTGGTGACTTCATGCATCGTTACCAACTTAAACTCCTGTCCTGGGCTGGCATGTACAAAGAAGTGCTCCAAAAACTGACACTAAGTTCAATTGCCTTCATTCAAAGAGTCCTTTTAAAGCAAGTATTTTTTCATTGTGGTTCAGCCAGGGTTCAAGTATCTCATTTGTGTCTCTTCTGTTCATGACTTTACGTCACCAGTGTGGATGTATTTAGTTTGCATGTGTCAATATGTATTCTGCTGTATTCCTTGTATTTTGTGGGTGGTTCCCCGAGAGGCGGAGCCACCTGCCCATCACCACATGGGGACTGCCCTCAGTCCTAGAAACACTGAGGAAAACCCATCGTTCCTTGTGGTTTATTGAATACGCTCATGGTCTGGTGAGTTCTCTAGTGTTTTTCTGCTCTTTCATTAATTACTGGATTTTTGACCTAATGCTATGTTTTTGACTTTATATTCTTGGATTCCATATTGGGTCTGTATTTGCTATTGGTATCGCCTATATTGAAGATACTGCCTTCTGTGCCTTTTGTGCTCTTTTTGAGATTCTTGTTAAGCAGAGCCCTTTATGAATAATAAATCTTTTGTTTATAAAGAAGCTGCATTGCCCTTTTTTGTATCTAGCTGATGTCTGAAAGTCCCCCCCCCCCCCCCCCCCCCCCCCACTGTACTTGGCATTTTGAGTAATTTTGTAAGACTATTGTGCTTAGAAACTCTCTAGATCATAACACTTTCCGAGTTACTTGTGGTATCCTCAAAAATACTTTGAGACTGGTGGCTGGCATGTCCCTTGGGGAAGGATACCAAGGTCAGATCTTCACCAAGCCATCCCTGTAGACCAATAGGAATCTGGGCATACTGTATATTCAATAGAGTTAAAAACATATCTCAAGGCTGCCTGCTGGGCCCAGCCTGGGCCAACATTCACAGGATGATAGACATAGCACCACATGAGGGCACAAGGGGACATCACACCTTAAATGAAATATCTCACACACTCAGTTCTGCAAGAAACGATTTTTGAACACACTCACATACTTAACTTGAACCCTAAAAATAAATTAACCTTAATATTGGTAAAGTAACAACAAAAGTGGCACCTAAGTGTAATGTAAGCATTTATCTGCCCAATTCACACTGACTACAACTCCATTCAACATTTAAAAACTACCAGTTGGTGTAAAAACGGGAGCTATCATAGATTTTTAGCAATTTTTTGTCATAAGTTTTCAATGTCCATATATCAGTTGTGGGGTAAAGTGTACGGCTAGTGATTATATTTTTGTTTTGAGTCTGTATTATTTGTTTAGAAAGAGAATTGAGTTTTCTAATTACAATAGTTGTAGATATTCTAGGTATAGCCTATTTATCATCCATTAATGATTTAAAATACATTGCCTTGAACATTTATGAATCTTTTAAGGAAGGTGAATGTTGTAGGAAGCCATAGATACTAACCATATTGTATTTTGTTTGAGCTTTTGTTTCAGCATAGGATAATGAAATAAAAATTAATTAAATAAAGTAACTGATTTAATAATACCAAATTTAGTGCTGAGTCAGTGTCATTTAAGAATTTGTGTGCTCTCTCTTTGTTTGTGTGAGCCTTCTTCATGTGCTCTGGTTTCTGCACAAATCCATCAATTTTCCAACCCGCTGAATCCAAACACAGGGTCACGGGGGTCTGCTGGAGCCAATCCCAGCCAACACAGGGCACAAGGCAGGAACCAATCCCGGGCAGGGTGCCAACCCACCGCAGTGCTCTGGTTTCTCTCATATCCTAAAGACATGCCTTTATGGTTGAATGGTGACTCTGAACTTCAGCAAGTGAGAGCAGAAGCATGACTGTGCCCTATGATGGACGGCCATTTCATTCATGGTTCAGTTCTTGACTATGCTTTCATTTTTTTCATTATACTGTAATTAATTAAAAGATTACATAAGAAATTAGAAATAGTCGATGAGAATAAGATTGCTAATTCATGCATTATGTTAAATGGTGACACAATTTAAACCCTGATCCCTGGACCATTGAAACTGCAAGACAATCCACTTTGAATTAAAACTGTCTCTAAATCATTAAATTAAATTAAATAAATCAAATTAGAAAAAAATTCTAAAATTTTTCCATCATGTGACTGTTTGTCTGTTTCTATTGGGGCTGATGAGACAGAGATGAAGAAAATGTTATGATGTAGAGTCTCCCATTTGGCCAAAGAGGTCTGAGGACACAAAGACTTCACTGGCCAGGCCAAAGCTCCTTTACCTGCCTGGAAATGGCCTCACGCCAATGGGCTTCATGCCCAAAAGGGAGTGAAGTGTCAAAAATAACTTCATTGTCCAAAAAATATCACAAAAAGCCCCACAATAGGAAGGGATGACTGTAAACCACTGGCTTATATAAAAAGGGCAAACAGAATCTTTGTAAAAAATAATTCTATAGCACATTTTCGTACAAAGGCTTTAGGTCAAAGTGCTTTACAAGATATCAAAGATGTGTTTTTTAAAGAAAAATAAATAAAAATAGATAAGAATAACAATGAATAAACAGTATATATAATAAGTAGGGCTGGGAAAGCTAACACATTATTTTCGCATTAACGCATTAATTAACTCTGACAGTTATTTTTATCACGCATTAACAGAATTTTTGTTATTATTATTATTATTTTGAAGCCTCAGTCTAGCTAGCGATTGTTAGAGATCAGTGATCTTCTTGTTACAACGCTTTTCAATATGCTTTTGGTAGAAGGAGCAGGGCCGTTCTTAGGCATGGGCGAGCAGGGCAGTTGCCCAGGGCCCCGAGACAAAAGGGGCTCCATCATTCGAGGGTTCTTTTTTTTAGATCGACGCAAGCTACGTATCTGCACTACGAAGTTTAATGCTAAGCTTACTGCCCTTTCCCGGGGCAGGGACGCTGCAACAGGGAACTGGGGCTTGGGACGTTCGCTATGGCCAGGGCCCTGTGCAGGCGGAGCCCTGTTATGACACGCCCCCACAAAAGTCAATAAATAGAGTGCTCTCGTCGGAGGAGACCATTCCGTTCCAGACCACGGTTGCATCGTGAGCATGGACGCAGACTTCTTCCCGTGTTTTTCTGCCACGTATAATGCTTTCTTCCCTTTTTCGCCTTGGCATTGGCCTTATCGTACTCCTGTACGTTAGCAGTTTCGCACGTACCATATTAATATGAAACGCAGTTATCCATCTGGTGCTGCTAAATGAAAGAAAAAGGCAGACGATGCAGCCTTTATTGAGACACAAAAAGGAGCTTTGCTGAAATTTGTTGTGGCCGAAAAGGTGCATTCTCCTACTGATTCCTTTCAAAACCGACCAGCAGTAAGCAACGAGCAACATTAATCTCTCAATGCGATATTAACAGATGAAACGACTGGTTCCGATATTGATGCTCAGTACTTGTTCTCCGAAATGCGTATTTTGGCAAATCTGGTGCCTCCCAATGCTTCTGCTCTTGAAACATTGCAGTTTATATACCAGAACAGCTTGTAAGATTCTGTTCCAAACGTCGCAATATTGCTACGTATCGCCTTGACCATACCAGTTACTGTCTCTGCTGGGGAACGCAGCTTTTCTAAGCTAAAGAAAATCAAGAATTACCTCAGGACAACCATGTTACAAGAACGATTGAATGCTTTAGCATTAATGTCCATTGAGCAAGACGTTGTCCAATCGCTTGATTACTTGGCATTAATTAAAGATTTCTCAAGTGTTAAAGCGCGAAAAGTTGATTTCGTTTCTTGAGCTTTATTCTGGAATGTTCTTTAGCCCAAGTTTTAATTTGGTAGAAAAAAATGGAAAACGGTATAAAAAACACACTTTTTAATTGTGACAAAAAAATAAATAAAATGCTCTAAAATTTATAAAAATATGCATCACTGCACTGCACATTTTGCACATGCTGGGCTTAGCTACATACCTCCACGCGGTGCCCAGTGGAAACTGGTCAAATCTGGCTGAACTGTATCTAATACTACACGCATTAGGGCCCCCACAATCTAATTATGCCCAGGGCCCCCAACGTCCTAAGAACAGCCCTGGAAGGAGAGTTAGCTTTGTTGATTTGACCTCGATTCCCTGTGTGTGCATGAATAGTGAAGAGCAAACAGCTTCTAAATTGGCATGTGGAGAGATACCAAAGTGAATGCTCAAAGCAAAACTTTTTTCGTATTATTGCTGAATCGGACTCCTCCGATTTTGATGCAAGTGATCTGGAGATGGAGGTTGAAAACGAAAGTAAGGTACCGGCATCAGCTGATCAGTTCCCAGCTGATCATGGTGCTGAACACTTTCATGTAGCTGATGCCCCTATGGGAATGTTCACCTTGGTGGACAGACACTTATGATGAAAGGAGGTACAAACAATATTGCATCTCACTGCAATTGCTACCCACAAGCACCTCTCTCACAAAGGCAGCCAGGCAGCCAGCCCACTGTGCATTCATGCTGGCCGTTGAGCCGCCCCCCCGCACAGCCAATGCTGCCACAAACTGCAAACAGGCACCGACAGCAGGCAAAACAGGCAGCAACAGACTTTTTATGTTGATTTATGTGTGAAAGCATTGCTTTGTGCACTTTTCAGAAAACTGAGTTTTTTGGAAAAAATATTAGCCCTCAAAGAGTTGCTACTGAACATAGACTGTTTATGCTGCTCCCTGATAAAAGAAAATGTTTCTGCTGGTATCTGTTCAGATAAAAAAGAAAACAGATTTAGAAATGTTATCTTGCTGTTGCTCGTAAAGTGCCTGCTATAATGTTGTGATCGTGGCTCTGGACTCTGAGGGTAACTTGTTTTTCTATAACAAACTAGATAAAACGTTAATGCCCTGGCAGTGGCAAATAGCTTTGGTTTTATATTTGATTTGATTACATTAATGTTTAAGTTGAGATTTACAAGAAATATTTTAACTGTTACTATATAAAGGGAATACTGCTGTTAAAAATCCAAATACATGCAATGCACTAGATTTGAGTTCATTATTGAGTTTTGAACATAATAATGTGATTGTTGTGATTGTTTGAGATTAATTGTGACTAAACATTTTAATTGTTACCCAGCACTAAAAATAAGTAATGCACACTTATGTTAATAGATATATAATTATATAAATATAGAATTGTTTTTTGAAGTCTCTAAATGATAGTTCGATGATAAGGTTAGTTGGCCCAGGTGGATAGAAATAATTTTTTAAAAATTCCAGTTAAGCTGGAGAAAAAAACAAAATCTGTAGTAGTCACCGCATTTTGGGCTTGAGGCAAACTGAGTGAAGAACCAGTCATTTGCCAGCTGCAGCATTTCCAATTCTGGTAAACCCCATTTCCATTTTGACCCATCTGTATGCCCTAACAGGTCCCTGACCTAATTGAGCTTTTGTATGAAGTGGCTTATTTTTTTTTACTAACCATCACCAGGCAAAATGAAAAAAAAAATCTTTCTTTAAATATTGCTAATTATGGAACAGGGCAGCTACAGAAATAGAAGCACTGGTTGATTAATTAATAACCCATTTTTGTCCTCCTTTTTCCTTTCTATAGACCCTTTTGCTCATGAGTAACAGAAGTAACAAGATAATCAAATTTATCTTACCAAGTTTACTTCAGAGGGTTGCTAAGAAAGTGAAGGTGGAGAAGAGAAGCAAAGCAGCACGGAGAACAAACCACTAGCCAGCAGAGAAGAGAGGAGCACGAGGGCCGCCCTCTGCAGTGACGGGTCCAATACTCTGACAGATGCTTATTGTTTCTTTTATGTGTTGCAGGGAGAACATTTGCTCTCAGCTGAATAAATATTACTCTTTGTGAATTTGTTGCTTGAAAGATTTTTCTTCCAATTTAAATTCACCTCTGGGAATTTGTAAAATTAGATTTTCTCTTAGTTTTGTCTGGAGTATTTATTAAAAATAACACCATAATCCCTATGTAGCTGGATTAATGAGTATATTTTAGAAGGAAAAAGATTTAACAATTGTTTGCTAGCTTGCAAAGAGAGGAGTGGGTTTTCAAGTCATCAAGAGCAGTCACTGCCATGTCCTTCAAACCCTAGGCAAGGGGTGGGCAATTTTTGATGGTCAGGCCAACCAATGCTGGGAACATTTTTGGTGGTCGTGCTGAATTCGACCTTGTATGGTGGGCCATGTATGAAATCTAGGTGTGACTATTAAGGCAGGTAATTTAGCACATGTGTTAGTGACACACTATAAAAACACAAAATGGTTAATTATAAAACATTTGTTATTAAAAGCTATTAAGAGCAAAAACACCAGTAAAGTGACTTTGCAATGACGTCACTCTAGTAATGAACATGAAATTGTTAGCTTCTGCTCAGTTAGTATCAACTGAAATGCTGGTCATTACAACAGTTATCTTATTGCTTTTTTAATCTGTAATTATGCTTCTAGACTTGTTTTCAGTAATTTTCTTTTGTGTAAAGACCTGCTTACAACTGTATGTGCCACTAAATACGGATTGGGAACAAATCCTGATTAATGTGCAGCCTAGAAGTCAAGCAAAGAATATTTTGTAAACTTCTTTTTAAGATCAGAATTGCCCTGGAGATCAGTTACCTCCAGCCACAGATCTTCTGGAGCATCGTCTACATTAACTGCCAAAGGATCAACTGAGTCAAAAGCTTTATGAAAATCGACAAAGCCTGCAAAGAAACTCTGCAGATATTCAAGTTTGCGCTCCATGAGTACTGCCAGTGCCAGGATGTGGTTGATAGAAGAATTTTTAGGAGTAAAACCAGACTGCTCCAGTTGCTTGTAGGTGAGCAAGTGATCATGGATCCTATTGAGGATTACCCTAGCAAGGACCTTACCCGGCACCGAGAGCAGTGTTATCCCCCTGTAGTTGCCACAATCCAGGCGATCACCCATCCCTTTCCAGATAGGGATGACATGTCCTGTTTTCCGGTCAGTTGGGATGATGTCCATCTCCCAAATCGAAACAAAGATTGCTTCCAATGCAAGGAGGACATCCTTACCACCTGCCTGGAGAAGTTCACCATAGATACCACAGATCTCTGCAGCCTTTCCCATCCTCAGCTAGTTCACCACCTGTGCAATCTCAGTGAGACTGGGTGGTTCACAACTAATTGGAGGATCAGCCTTAAGAACCATGGATGTCCAACATCCTAGCTGAAGGATCAGCTTTAAATAGCTGCTCAAAGTAGCCTGCCCAGCGGGTCACAACTGCAATGTCATCCGTAAGGACCGTTCCATCACCTGCCCTGACTACAGCTCTCCAAGAAACAGATTCAGATGTGTGTAATGCCTTAATTCCTCTGTAAGCAGGACCTGGGCCACTAGACCATAGATGGTGTGTCACTTTCTCACAGACTCCCCTAACAAAGACCCTCGCACCCATCCTTCTCAGTTCCAGGTACAGACCGGAGTTGCCATTAAGCTGTGTTCTGCGACTCCTCTCGATGATATCCAGGGTACCCTGCGAAATGAAACACCTCTTTTTGGAAACACCGGTAATACCATCACAACCCTCAGCAACCTTCAGGGTCTTGTCATGGAAGGTCTCCCACATCACATTAGGATTAGCAGTCGCACCCAAGTCTGCAAGTTCCTCACACAAACTGTATGCAAACCCATTAGAAACAGCATGATCTTGGATTCTGGCCAGGTCCAGCCTCATTCTCCTAGTAAGTGATAGCCTACTGGACCTAAGCTGGATCTTCAGAGTAGCAACAACAAGTCTGTGGTCACAATTTACAAACTGGGCAGTTCTGTACACCCAGCAGTTCCGTAGGAGCCTCTAGCATCTGCCCATGAGGATATGATCAATCTCCTTCACTGCACCACCAGTATTGGAGTACCAAGTCCAATGATGCGGCTCTGATTGCTGGAACCAGGATCTAGCGATCTGCAGCCCCTGACCTTTTGCAAAGTCAAGGAACATGGAGTCAATTTCACCATGACTCGCCAGACTCATGGGGACCAACACAATCCTCATATCCAATCCTGTTAGTGCCAATGGTCGCATTGAAGTCACACATGACCAGAGGAGTGTCACCTCATGGGCACCCATCAAACACCAAGCAGCCAAAAACATATAATCTTCGGAGGCTGTGTACTTTTCCTATTCATATAGTAAAAGCTTGGATAATTTGCCACATGGCAATGTATGCTTACATAGACCAACTGTGGCATCATCTTCATAAAATCGTAAAACATTTCTATGAGAAGCTCGCATGCTGCTGACATTCATGCCATGAGCCTAATGTAGTGCACAGGCCATAGTTTGACCACCCCTGATCTAGGCTTTCAGCCATCTAGCACCACTCATTCCCTTGCAGTTTTCAGGATTTCTAATATCTATCAAATTATTGCCATGCTTTTCCCAGAGCTGTATGTCTTAGTATCCCAAGTGAAGCCCATCCACCTTTAGATCATAGATGCTCAGAACCCATTATCATCCTTTTAGCAGCACCTAAATTTAATTTTCATGCAGATAGTCTTACAGATGAACACTACCAGAATGGACACTCCAATCCCTTGATAAAGAATAGCCCTAATGTGGATTTACTGCTAGATCATCCCAGCCAAGGAAAATTATCTGTGGGCATAGAAACATGGCATCCATGACAGGAAACATGGTGTTTCTCATTTGAGAAAGTTGTGGAGCATCACTAGTTGAGTCTTGTGCCTTGGATATGGACTGATTAGGGACATAAACTTGGACTTGGATGGAAGTTAGTAAGCGTATACTTATCTGATATATAAGGACACAACTAACAGCATTTAAAGGGTCTGTGCATTTTTTACAGCAACATTTTCAGTCTTCTCTTATTTGATTGCATCAGCGATGCCCAGGCAGAAAGTACGGAATGAATTAGGGAACAGATTAATGTTAAAATAGAATGGAGAAGAGGCTTAGAATTGCAGTAAATTGTTAACAAGCATCACAAACAAAGAGCCATTGTGTGTAACTCAATCCCAAAAGAAACTGCAGTGTTGGGTATAAATGGACAGCTCCGTTGGTGAGGTCAGATTGGAAAGCACATGGTTCCAGCTCACTGACCAGGGACAATGAAAGAAATAGACAAGACAAGAACATCAAAGTGTTGTGGGCAGAGCAAGCCACCCATCTCCAAAACTAAAGTGAGATGCTGATCCTTGCCCAGAAAGGCTTAAGTTAAACTTTGTACTTACATTTGCCTCAGGTCACTGCCCTGTCATCTGAGTTACTTGACCTTGAGGATTAAACCCAAACAAACCATTTTTGAATACTTGACATAGGAGAGAACACAAAGGGCTCTAATGCCATTTAATTCTTGCAAAAACTTTAACCAACTATTTTCCCCAATCTGCACAATTTTACTCCCAAGGTGGAAGACCAACATAGGATCTAATTTTGAAAGGACATCAATTGGTAAACAGTCCTTTGAGAGCCTTGGAAAACTCACAATTTATAATTTCAAGGGCAAAAAAATAGTCTTTTATAATGACCTTTCAAGTGTGACAGGAATGCAAAGTATGTTTGTGGTAAAGAAAACAGCTTGTGATGTGGGTTTGCAGCTGTTCCTTTTATACCCACCTCTTCTTAAAAACCATCAGGGATCAGGCAGCATCACCTACGATGACCCAGAATTAGCTGATGAGGTTCTTGATAATTTCTGAGCCATAGGAACTTGTATCCTATAATAACAAGGGACGGCTTTGTCCTGACATAAGACCCTGCGATCTCTTAGCTCCTTCCTCCATCACATAACATCATGAAGGGCTTCTGGTTTGTTTGGTTTCACCTCTCAAGTTCCATCAATCTTCAGGAGATATTGATTCCAAATTATACTTTCATTCAATTTATTCACCAGTGCCCACTTGGCTGGACTATTTTAATTTATCAAGCGTGTCTGCAGTGAACGTTTGACTCCCATACGCTCTTAGAAATACTGGTTCTTTAATGGCACTAAATTGTTCTTTTCTGGGTTGTGTCGTTCCTCATACAACCATTGCCTATCAAAGCACACTTTCATTCTGGGAAGGGTTCTTTACATATGAAGTTGGTTCTTTGTGTTTTGAAAAACTTCCTAACATGTAGAAAAAAACTGGAATCTTTAATGTTTGGTAAGCTATCTAGCAGGACACCAACAGAGTAAGAAAACCTGGACTTGGCCTGTTTTATTGCATGAGGCAGGAGTCCTTTTAAAATCACGAACCAATGGTATTTCACAAATATGTTACAGTCTATTCATTATGTCACCTGTTAAGTATTTAAATAAATAAAGGTTGTTTCTGCTACTTTCACGTTGATGGGTCTTTCAGGAACTAAAAATGGTTCTCCTATGGCATCACTGTGAAGAACTGCTCTGGCACCTTGTAGGAGCTTTGAAGGTTTTCTTAACATCTTTATAACCTTTCTGAGTGTTGCAGTGCCATTACAGATTCTTCACGTATCAGGAAGATTCAAACATGATTTCCTTTGTCTACTAGGGACACTGGTCAGTGAGTGGATCAGATGATAAGGGACATGTGTTACATATATATAACAAACCCACAGGCACAATGCTTCCTTGCAGGGGCTTCACTTGTATTCTGTTTTTATTTTTCTGCTACATCAACTCAATATTTGTCATTGGGAATCCTCTCCTAGCTGCTTTTCTGCCATACATCACAACTCCTCGTTTACATCCTCATTTATTATTCTGTACCAGTAAACCCCCGATTCTCTAAAGAATCGCAAATCCAAGAATGGCAATTACTTTCTGTTCCCTCCAATCTTTGTAGGGATGTAAGATCATGGAGGGTGGGAGAGTCCTGGGAAAGTTTTCATTTAATGAAATAAATATATTTGTAGTAAAGCTGTTTCTTTTTGGAGTCATGTCTCGTTTGGTTCTGGTGTTTCAGAAGTGCGTTGTAGGCGCCTTCGTTCATTGTTTTTATCCATGCAGTCTCGTTTTTGTTATTCTATGGGGTGTTGTTATCTAGAAGTCGTTTGCTGTTAGGAATCATAATTGAACCCCTGACCGCAGGAACTGTGGAGTAGCTGACTGCTGGCACTGTCAGTAGTCACCACTACCTCAAGTTTAAATACATACACATATATACACAGACGCCGCATTCACTGTGTTTCCCAGTAGACACGATACGTCAGCCTTATTGCGAGTGGCAAAAGTGTCATTTAAACTAATACAGGTAGACGTGGAAACCGGGTTTTCTGATGAAAAAACAATAACGTTTAAAACAGTATTGTTTACATACAACAGATTTTGGCGAATAGTTTAAATGCAATTATTTATATCCATTTATACATTAATAATGGCAATTATTAAATAATTATAATTATTATTATTATTAACCATTCGTCCCATATAAGTAACATTTCGGGGACTGCCTTCTTCTATCTTCGAAACATTTCCAGACTTTGTCCTGTTCTTACGCAACACAGTACTGAAGTATTGTTTAATGCCTGAGTCACGTCACGTATAGATTAATGTAATGGTGTTCTATCTGGCATCCCACAAAAACGTATCAATCGCTTAGAACTTCTTCAAAATTCTGCTGCCAGGATAATATCCTGCTGTTGTAAATCCACTGAACATATTACACCTATTCTCTCTCAACTTCACTGGCTCCCTGTTCACTACAGAATACAATACTAAATATCGCTCTTAACATTTAAAGCTCTCCACAACCTCACTGATCTCCTCCAGACTTACACTCCTCTCGCTCACTCAGATCTTGTAATTTGAGAGTATTCAGTCTGGTAATATGGTGCAGCCTTAGTTTGTGGAAGACAGACACAACTAAAGACATGAGCATAAAATGATGGTTGTCAATTTCAAACTGTGTTTCCTCAGTGTGCTCCTTGAGAAAAAATATCATCAAGTTTGAGAAATGTTAACAGCTAACAACAATCTACATAGTGACTAAATACGTTTAGCCAAAACATTGTTTGGAGGCTCACTTGAGCACATAAATGCATAGCTTTGCTAGTTTAACCTGGCTTAGCTAAAGTAAAGATTATAAAACGGGATTTTCTAACGGCCAAATATAACCAGAACAATTGTTCAGCCTTACCTATGAAATGTAATCCCCCGGGATCTGGTTTGGAGTGTACAGCGGTTTGTACAATCCCAAGCAGCAAATTATTCATTACTTCACTCCACAGCAGTGCCACTCACAATATGACAGCGACGTTGACGTACGATTCTGCTAGTCATGAGGCACCTAGTTATTCTATGTCAATGTTTAAATATGTCACCATGGCAACTTGTTGGCGTACACGCTTTACGTCAAGTTTAGTTTACAGGTTGTGTTGTGTTGTTTGGGCGCCACTTACTGACTTTGGGAAGCCGCTGGGTTTGACTGTTGGGCGCTGTGCGAGTGCGCGTGCGCTTTTGGCACGGGTTGCGTCTGGCATCCGTGCATATATACAACCTTCGTAAACATTACTAAACGAAGGTTTTATATGCGGTGGTGTGCGCGTTCGGGCTGCGGTTGTATTGTGACCTGAAGTTTAGTTTACAGGTTGTGTTGTGTTGTTTGGGTGCTACCTACTGAGTCTGGGAAGCCACTGGGTTTGACTCTGGGGCGCTGAGTCACAGTGCGCATGCGCTTCGATGCGTCCTGCGTCTGTCGTCCTGCATCCGTGCATATATACAACTGTCGTTTAGTAATATAGATTAGCGCCTTTTCTGTTGGTGTGATTTCAACTCCCAATGTACATCTCAACTGCATGTTATGACGTCAAATTCTCTCTTTGATTCTAGTCTTTGTCTGTATCAGCACCTGTTTTGTTGGTAAGGTTTCATCTGACGACTTGCTCTTCTGCTTTTTGTCAAGCAAGGATGTTCCTGGGGATATGTAAGATGTATTGCCATGCCTACATGGGTTAAAGTGCAGTTTTATCTGCCTAAGATTATGCCTATGGTGTGGTAGATAAGTGTTTGGGAGATATGTCTTTTTCTAAAGTTGGTATATGTTATTTTGTTAAGATACTGGGTGGCGTGTGAAAAACTGAAACATCTCTGACTGGCTGGCTCGAGCTATTATATAGGCGGGTGCCGTTGCAATCGCAGAGCCTCGTTGTCGTGACGGGGTCAGCAGCCCCAACTGTGCATTAGTAAGGAAGCTGTGAGCCAGTGGGTACAGACATGCGTGAAAGAGATCCAGAAGATGTATTCTCTGCAACAGAGGATTAGAATAGTGGAGGCGTATGTGTCTACCGGTTCTTTTAAGGAAACGCGGGACATTTTCGCACAGAAGTTTCCTGGCGTACACCTACCAGCAAAGAGCCGGTATTCACGAGTTGGTAAAGAAGTGGCGTAAGACTGGGTCAGTTGCAAACTGCAAAAAGAATCGGGCCTCGTCCATTCGTACATCTGCGGTTGTAGCAGATATACAGGAATGGATGGCCAGAAGCCCTAGAAAATCGACACGTAAATTGGCACAACAAGCGAATGTTTCACGCAGGTCTTGTCAACGTGTGTTGCACTCATTACAAATGAAGCCGTACAGAATGACTTGTGTCCAAGAACTGAAGGACGACGACAAGGAAAAATGCGTATTTTATTGCACGTGGCTCCTTCAAACAACTGCAAATGGATTTTTGCAATTGGATTTTATTGCATATCTTTCGTTTCATGTACGGGCTAAGAAACGTATGTTGACGTTGGATTTGGAGATGGTTCGGTTTTTCATGTGCCACCTGATATATGGGTTGATGTAGATTTGAGATGCTATTGGGTTTGAATGTTGGGTTGGAGCAGGTGGGACAGGAAGGACCAGGATAGCCCTGAGTCTACATTGATTTGTGTAGAGCTCTGTAGGAGGAAATCACCATTGTATGTGTTTCACACTTCAGTAGTTGTTCTTCTCTGTCTTTTCTCGGTGCTAATGTATGATTTTAATATTATCTAATGGAATGAATGTGGGATCTCATCAGATCCAAGAGAGCCAGTGTTATTGAAAATTTTTGGTGCAAGTAATTCAGCAAAGCTTTCAGCTTTAGATTACACAGCCTTTGTGATAAATGTTACTCTGTTGCAGTTTCAGTATCACTTAATACAAGGAAGCACCGAGTGGTTAGCCTGTTCTGCCGCCATGGCATAAAATTTAAAATCTTCAGTGGTATCTCAGATAATGGGGAACACTCTTGCTGTGTACTGACTGATATTGCACAATATACAATTGCCCTTTTCCTCCATATATTTTCAGAGTCCATATGAATCCCCTTTCATCCATTACATAAACAGGTCTTATTTTTAAAAGACTTTGAAATTATTTTGGGCATGTGCACAGATGCTTTTATTACCCTCTTACATTATAAACTACATCTTCCTCCTCCTCCTCGAAGTCATGCTCCCCATTCATTTCACTCCTTTTGCAAATTTGCCTCTTTTCATATCCCTTTCAGATCACAGGGCATCTGCCATGTCTAACTTATGTCTCCTGCAGTCTCCAGCTTTAACATCGTTATGGTGCTTTACCACCATCCACAATCCAGAATTTTATTGGTTCTCACCTGCAAAATTTGCTTGTCATTAATACTGACTTAATTGATGACCCTTCATACACATGGCTGGGAACCAAGGGAGCCATTGATGATTCACAAATGCGTATGCTTTGGTCCAAGTGTGTGACCACCAGTGAAAAAATCAATAAATCTAATTCTCATACTTCCTTCCTAAAGGACTGTCCAAGTGTGGTGGACCCAAAGAGTACAAGTAAAGCATTAGCATCATTAGATATGAATTAAACACATTATTAATCCAGTAATCTAAAATCTACCTCACTTTTATGTGTTAACTTACCTCTAGTGCTAAACCCATTAAGTATGTAGCTTTAAAATTGTTCAGACATGAGGCATTTACATTTATCACTGCCATTAAGAGTCAATTAGGATCTGTTTCTAATAATACCCTGGAGATCAATAGCCATTTCTATAAGCTCTTTTCTGAACTGTTCACTGAAAACTATAATCTTTCCAACAAACCCTTTAACTTACTGCTAGTCTGTCTGAGGAGGACATGGTCATGTTGGACTCTCCTGTCACACTACCACAGGTCAAGCAACCACTGTATTTATTTTAGGAAAGCTGGGTTGTCTTCAAGGCTAGATGGCCTTTCTCTTTCTTCTGAGGTTCTTTCTGCTTTTCTGGAAGCATCTAGCACTCCTTTATTGACAAATATTAAGCGATTCTATTTGTGCTTTAAAAATTAACCCCTTCATTAATTTTTTTTTAATTGTTCTCTTCTTTAAATAACTATCCAATACGCTGTGCAAGAAACTGTCTACTCATATTGATAAACTCTGATGCTGGCCAAACTTTAATAAGTCATCTTTATCCACACAGGTAAATGAACAGCCATATCCATCATCTTCTGCACTTGACTGATGTGGCTTCTACATTGTCTAACTCAGCAACTTTTCAGACCCTTGAAAATAAAAAAAGTCTGTGGTAGTTAGTGCTGGCATTTCTTCTGGTTTATTTTCTCAATAGAAGAGGATGGAGTGGTGGCTCTGAGGCTAGGGATTTGTGCCAGCAATTGGAAGGTTGCCGGTTCGAATCCTGTAAATGCCAGAAGTGACTCCACTCCATTGGGCCCTTGAGCCAGGCCCTTAACCTGCAATTTCTTTGTCCTGGATAAGCAGGTCCTCCAACTTAGAGGGAAAACTTGGGGGTTGGTGGCAGGATTGGTCACCATAAAAAACCTTGCACTTGTTCAAATGTGGTGCTGAGGTGTCACGTGCTGCACTTGGGTCCTAATCCAGGTGGTTTGTTGTGTGATCAGTGTGGCAACAAGCTATCAGAGGATGCTCCCAACCTCTCTCTCTGTTTTGTCAATATGATTGAAACACTATACTATTCTCCCATGGCAGTCATTCTTACAAATTCTAATATCTCTCATCCTTTTCTGATCTCTAGAGAACTAGGCAAAGATGCCCTCTCTCCCCACTGCTTTTTAATCTTGCCTTGGCAAACAGGAGGGGGCACAAAATCTTCAGTTGTCCCCAGGCGCTGAAAACCCAAGCTATGACTCTGCCCCTAACTATTGCCCTCTGTTCGTGCAAGATGATTACCCCTATTTCTGCTTAAGGCATCAACCATAAAATATCTCTTTACACAGACAATATCTTGCTTTGTCTAGGATGTGTCCCTTCTGACCTTCCTCATATGCTGAACCTATTTAAATCTTTCAAAACTTTATCAGGCTATAAAATCAGTTGAGCAAAATCTGCTCTTCTCGCAATTAAACTTCATCTGTAAAAATGGTATGTTCTCCTCCCCGTCCCTTTCACCAGCCTTTTTAAGTATTTGGATATTGACATATTCCTGCTTCTCCACAACATTATATCTTCCATTTACATCTTTAAAAGATATAAGGAGTCTCTCTCCTTGAGGAATACCTTACCCTTGATGATCCACTACAGATTACTTATTACTAAAATGTAAATAGCCCTTTGGGAAAATGTAAGATCCCTACTGTCAGGGTTTATTTGGAATAATAAAGCAGCCCTTACAGGACTCCTGACTCTTCACAAAGTGTACATGGCAGATTTAGAGTTATACCATTGGTGTTATGTTTAGTGCCTGATCTGGAGCTGATTGACTAGTGTGAATTCAGAGGTATTGGTTTATCAATGTGTCCCTTCTGCCTCTTCTAACTGTGCCTTTCACTGCACCAGAATCAAAACCTTGTCATTTAATCCCATATGCACTGATTATTTAGCACCAGTAATGGCATACTGCACAATAACGTGCAGTGAATACACTTGACTTATAGTTTTCATACTCTTTCTCTGTGTGTTTAGCATTTGTTTGCTCAAAGGTTGATGCACTTGCTGATTCGTGAGCAGCTCTTGTTTTCTCCACTGTAGCGGCCCACTTCTTCACTTCTTCTATTCTCATCTTTTTGCATTAAAACTGATTAAGTCAGTTTTTGTGTTGCAATTACTTAGTACATTTTTCTTAACTTTTCACTTAAGTTAGCACTTAAGTGTTCAATCCACCCCAAGAATGGTTTAAGATATGAAGAGGTAGAGGAAGTGACGGCAAAGGTGGTAGGAATGAGAACGGTGTTCGTACACATGCACTGCACGGCTTCCCTTGATGCGCTGCCGAGAATTGATTCTACAATAAAATAAAATAAAAATAAAAGGAGTAATAAAAATCATCTCCCCAAAAGCAGACAGTAGAGGTCACATAGTATATGTGTACCAAATTTCAGGTCATTAGGTCAAATGGTTTGCGAGCTACAGGTGATTTAAAATCCTGGATAGACAAATGGACAGCCACTGTAGCGTATTATATAAGAAGATAGGGTTAAAATCCCTGCCTGTCATTGTACTCCCACACCCTGTTCTTTATTAACCTAGGCTTAAGTGTCTGTGCCCACCCCATTTCCTTTTCTCCTTAGGCCTCTTAAGGCTCGGACTGTTGGATGACTTGGTGCTCTCCATTCCAATCACTGAGCTAGAAATCTGCTATTCCTGTCTGTACTACTTCAAATTTGATCTTTTCTCTAGGTCTGTATCCTCTTCAGCCCAACTATATCTTCTTGATAACTTTGCCAGTTCTTTATCCTCCTTCTTCTCAAAGCTACTGATAGCAATGTATACATTCTTGTACAAGACATTTTACAGACCCTTACATATTCCATTTTAGATAGATAGATAGATAGATAGATAGATAGATAGATAGATAGATAGATAGATAGATAGATAGATAGATAGATAGATAGATAGATACTTTATTAATCCCAAGGGGAAATTCACATTGTTGACAATGTGGCATCATTTTGGTCCAAAATCTTTAAATGCCTTTCAGACAGCTTTGGTATCACAGTCACTCCTAACCCATAAACAGCTGTGTTTAGTGTTCTCCCAGATGGGCTTAAAGTGGAGAAGGACAAACAAACTGTAACTGCCTTTACTTCACTATTAGCACGTAGGCTTATCTTACTCAACTGGAAGAACCCTAACTCTTCTCTTTTAAGTCAGTGATGTTAAATACTATTTGAAATTGGAAAAAATCTAATTCTCAATTACAGGATCTGTGCAAAACTTTTTAAAACCTGGCAGGATCTATTCAATAACATCTTAGAATAAGCATTTAAATTGAGGAAGCAAATTCTCTTACATTTTTTAAAATTCTATTTATTTATTTATTTTTCCTACTATTAAAGTTTTACTCTGTTGGCTTAGCTCTCTTTCTCATGGGTAGGGGATGATTTGTTTCAAACCTAGTTCTGTAAAATTTGACTTGCTTGTATGGAATGTTATTTGATTTTAATAAATTCAATAAAATGTTAAAAAAATAATAAGAATAATCTTCACATCCCTGGTGCTCACTGTATAGGTCGTGCTTCTCTCCTTGACATATTTGTGGGCATTGTCAGTTTAAATATTTTCTTTCCAATCGTTCAGGGCTGTTCACAAGGATAAGTGGTACTGTGGAGTGGGTGTTACTGGGTGGGCGTTGCTTGGAGGATTCTGCCCTTGTTCAGCTGTTTCTTTGTGTTTCTGTTATTGACAGTTTGTGCCTCATTGTTCATTTCTGTAACTTCTACATGTTTTCTTGACTAAAATTTCAGTAAAAAAAAGATGTCAAAAAGTGTTTCTGTCGTAATTTTACAAAAACAAATTAACAACACAAATAACTATGTACAGTATAAACTTCAAAACGTTAAATAAAAAGAAGCAACACAAATTTTAATAGATAAATTAAATCTATCTGTTGATCTATGTATCTATTGAAGTATAAATTATATTATATCTAACAACAAATCTAAAATATTTTGGGATATCGACACATAATTTAGTTAAGGTTTAAAATAAACCCCATAGATTGAAAACATTTTAAAATTTAGATCATCATTTGGCCAGATATATATGGTGTTATTGGTGGTATTTCCTCTGTAAAGCAAGGCACAACAGCTTTACAACACAATAATAAAATGTTATGACTGAAAATGGAAGTGTCTTCACTCTCTGCCATCAGTGGAGTGTACCGTATGGATCATAAAGAGTGTGTTTCCTTAAGGCTTCACTTTCGTCAATATTTATGGCTCACAAAGCTCTAATTGATCGCCTGCAGGCCTCATGGCTTTGTTCATTTAGGTTTTGTCTTGTTTTACTGCATGGTAGACTAAAACTCAATTTTCAGCATGGAAACTCAGATGGGGCTGCCACAACAGGACTGATGTATTAGTTGGGAGTTGAAAAGGCTGCTGCCCTTCACAATAAACAGGATGCCATGGAAAGCTACAGACCTTATTCTTCTAATGTGCATCTGGCTGTTGGTATTATAAAGTAACAAAGAGTGTGTATTCACCAGCTTGAAAGTGAAATTGGATTTCAGAATTCAGCAGGCTGACCAACTTCAACCTTTAAGTCTAAAGCCACAGCTACAACCAGAACATGCAAAGTCACCAGGTACCTTAAATTTGATGTATCGACAAATGTAAGACTGAAGACTGACGGTGGGACCGCAGAAAGCCAGACATGAAGCTCACTACTTTTGATATTCATGGTGAACTGCCCTCCATGTAAGAGTCAAAGGGAAGTAGAGTTTTGTTTAATATTATCATGGGATTTTTACTACGGCTGTGTGTTCAAGGACCATTGTGCCCACTTCCTAAGCCATTGAGACCAGATAACATATGCAAGCTCTGGATTTCTTAGTCATCTTACTGTGTCTTTACTTTATGACATGACATTAACAATGTAAACTCTGTACAGAAGGGAACCTGACATGCCATTGGGGATATCTAAGAATATACATATTTCATGTTTCTCTATTTCCTACTGTTGCTTTTATTAGTGATTTTGACAGCACAGTGAACTGAGTAGGACAGCCAGGAATGCCCATCTCTGCTGAAAACCTGCAGCTTTTCTCAGAGGAATTCATGGACAGCTATGAGATTCACTCCCTCAGGTCTCATGCTGCTGTCTAAATTACTGTCCTCTTTGACCAGAATGGCTGTATGTGCATACATGTACAATATCCATCTCCCCTGGGGTGACCTTCAACAATAGTGAAGTATAGATAACAAACAAGCGCAATGGATTAGACCTCACTGCCCTAGGTTGTGCTTTTGTCTCTACCCATCTTCTTTTCCAAAGAGGGAACTACTCCATAAGAATAACCGGATGTAATATTTCTCCTCAATGAGACCAGTAGACCTTGTCTTGGGATTGGAATTCCAGAGAACGTCATGGCCAATTCCACTCGAAGCTGCCTAGAAACCAGCTAATCAGGGGACGTTTTAGTTTCAGTCCAGCAGAAGAAGAGATGGTGCCAGCCCATGGCAGTCTTCCATAATATGAAAATGAACAGTATGCATGAAAGTGCTGCTTATGTTTTGAACGGATTCATCAACCGATACATTCAGTCATAAATATTGGATCTGACATGCAGAAATTTCAAGAGAAAGCAAATGTATAACTTTGTATTTTCTGCCATTGGAGACTGAGGAGAAGCGGTGGCCTACCTGCCAGGCTCAGATGGCATATTTTTTGACCACCTTTGCTCAATATTCTGTAGAGGAATTAACAACCATTGGGCATCCAGTTTAGCAAACTACATCTTTACATAATGCTGTTCTGTCTTCTGTTTATGGTATGCATATATTTAGAGCAACTCTGACCCATTTGTACACAACATTTAGGAGAAATTGGGAAATGATGACACCCTTGATAAAGTAGAGAAATGCAGTCAAACCAGCTAAATCATGACTCACACAGATAATAATTCATAACAATGAGTCCTTATTATAATGTGCATTGACATGATAAACATATTAAACCTCAAAAGTGATGAACAGACTTCTAGTTGCATTTTAAGAAGGCCAATGCTGTGTATTTGCAGTGGAGAATGTTTCTGTCAGTTCATATCAGCTACCTTTTGTCACTTCTCAGGATTAGAAACCAGTCCCTAAGTTGTCAATAACTGCAATAGGTAAAAACCCTGGTGTGATTTACTCCCTGGGTACACAAAGCTCTAAATATCATCCACTACAACTTATTCATATGCTAATGGCCAAACACAACATGGCTTGTTTGTGACTGCTTGAAGACTATGTAAATTGTCATATACAAAGGGTACAAGCTTTTATGGTCTGGCAGGATTTCCGTTACCCATGATGATGACTGGCTTACAACCCAATTTAGGTTTCCAAGAGCCATTCTCTTAGATCTACATGCTGTTAGGTCAAGCATTAGAAAGACAGACTGCCTAAAGTGGGGCTACCCCTGTTCATATGCTGGTTGTATCAATGGTTAGATTTCTGACAACAGGCACCTATTAAAGGGAACTAGTCAAGCTCCGCCAAGCTTCAGCTCCATCATGCATCATCCATCATGTGCTGGAAGCCATACACTGACCTATGAGGTGCAACATTCAGTTTTGGTATAATGTGGGTGTACAGGTCAACATAAATAGACAATTTGCAGCAGAATCTGATTTCCCAAACATATTAGGGGCAAATGATTTCACTCATATTCCAATACAGACACGGTGCAAGTATGAAGCTACTTTTCTTAACTGTAAGCAAGTCTTCTGTGATGCCAGCATGAGACAGAAAACATTGTGGCTCAGGGGCCTGGTTGTTGGCATTCAACTTGCCAATGGTGCTGTATGTGATGGCTGGCTCGTTGGTACATTAACTGGTTGAACCCACAGCTTTTCGTATGGTCTTCTACTATTCATTGTAACAGAAACCATGTCCTTACATGTGCCAGGTGATTGTGGCTACCCACTTAGACACTGGTGCCTTATGCCTTTTTCTTAACCACAGAGCACAGAGGACAGGAGCCATTATGTCACACATTCTCTTAAATGCTCAATGTAGGAGTGTACCATAGGACTTCTCAAATACAGTTGGCTGTGTCTGGAAATATCTGGTGGGAGGCAATTCTACTAGCCATTAAATGTCTGTAGCTTTGTGATTACATGTGTTGGGCTACATAATGTGGCTCAGCATGATAATCTTCTACCCCCTGTAGGAAAGAGAGGCTAGTCATTCAGTTAATTAATTAGTCTTGTCTTCCACAGTGTTAGTAATTAATTAAAACAATCAGTGAGACTTCCGCAAAAGGGGAGGCCAACTTAATGTGTGTTGAGTGAGGGATGTCTGTTTTACTTTCCAGCCGGGATGCCAGAAATATGAAGAGATTAGTAGAATTTACGAATGGATACCAAAAATCGACAAAAGTGTACAATAAACACTTTCAGTTTCTGTGTTGTTGTTCAACATGGCAATAGACTATTTTTACAAATAACTCAGACATGTTTGTTGCAATAAAAAAGTAATGCAATTTATTTATAACTTTATGATAATAGAAGATGGATATATTCAAATATATAGACATATAATATATGCATATATATGTTTATCTATATCTATATATATATATACTAGCAAAATACCCGCGCTTCGCAGCGGAGAAGTAGTGTGTTAAAGAGGTTATGAAAAAAAAAGGAAACATTTTAAAAATAACGTAACATGATTGTCAATGTAATTGTGTTGTCATTGTTATGAGTGTTGCTGTGTTTTATATATATAAAATACACACACACACATATAAACATATATATACATATACATATACACATATATATATACATATCTACATATATATATATATATACATATATATATTATATATATATATATATATATTATATATATATATATATATATATATACATATACACATCCACCATATCAACATATATATATACACATATATACACACACACACGCTTTATGGGTGATGATTGTTTTACTCTTTTTATCTTTATTTTATTTTATTGTAGAATCAACTCCTATCTGCGCACAGCAGGGCAGCCGTGGGCGGATGCGTATGGTGTATTCACTCCATGTTATCGTGCATTGCGCTGTCAGTGGTATTTTGATAAAAGAATTTGAACAACATATAAGAAGCGTATAAATTATTAAACAGTAAAACATTAACATTAAGAAGTAAAGTTACATTAAGTACTACTGCAGTGCCTTCGGGTATACCTAATTTTTTGTTTGCCCATTACATGCTTAAATGTATAAATTTTTTGGTGCACCTACCCGAGAACACGCGACATATAACAGAGCGTGGGAGAAGCATGGATTTTAAACACGCGTTGAGTTCATCTGCTGGTCTCCCTCGTGGAATAACTGGTAATGTTTGACTAAAATGTACAGCGAGTAAAACGACATTACCTCCTATTTTTTTTTTTACGATCTCTGAGATCTTGCTTTTTTCGGTTCAAGGCTTCATAAGCTCTTTTATGTTGTATGGTGTACTTATCCCAAACCATCATCTTTGAATGTTGCAAGACTTTCGCCTTGTATGTAGATCGGGGTAATTACATTCATTGCATTCCTAGTCTGAATCACAATCTGATTGTATGGGTGGTTACCTGGCACTGTAGGGTTGCCACCCGTCCTTTAAAATACGGAATCGTGCCGCGTTTGAGAATGAAATTGCGCGTCCCGTTTTGAATCAATACTGGACGGGATTTATCCGTATTTTTTTTATCATTTTTTTTTAAAGCAGCGTCTCATGCAAATCATCCCACACGCATTTTATGAAGATGCCTCCTTTCCTAGTTTTGATTGGGTAATACTTGATGTCATCGTTAGTTTGATTGGTGTTTTTAACTGTCCAGTGAGGAGGGCGTGTCTTTTAAGTACAGTCTGCAAAGTGTTGGCACTGAGATGTGGCGTCAGCGCCATAGTTGAAGCCCCTAACGTTGCGGTCAGCAAGTCGGCTAACATCCGCCATGTGCTGTCTTTCAGTTGCGAGAAGCAGATCATAGAATGGTTGAAACTGTTGCCCCTAACGTTGCGCCACGGCGTGTGGTTCGTTTATACCTCGTGTCTTCTCATTAAACTTTTATCTCGCGAATATGTTATTGCAATCCGCAGCGGGAGCGTTTCTATAAACTTAATATAAACTTACGTTTTACACCGTGCTTTGTTTCCCTTATGAACATGCTTGTATGCTTAACTCGCTCCGTTCTCAATTGTTTAATTAATTTTTTGCTCTTCGCTGTTTGCGGCTGTTCCTCCATTTCCCCCTACTTCGTTCTTTTATCTCGCGAATATGTTATTGCAATCCTTAACGGGAGCGTTTCAATAAACTGATTGAAAATAGTTTTGCATTTACCTTTTTAGTAAAAGGCGAGCTTTTAAGCCTGAGAAATCACCCCGTAAATGCACACGTTTAATTGGACATGTGTTAATATGTATGGTTACACAGTATTAAAAGACAGTGAACAACGTCAGTTACCTTTGTTCCCGCGTTTGATAAAAGGTGAGCTTTTAAGCCTGAGAAATCACCCCGTAAATGCACACGTTTAATTGCACATGCGTTAATATGTATGCTTACACAGTATTAAAAGACAGTCAAAAATTAACGTCATTTACCTTTGTTCCCGCGTGTGACTCATGCTGTAAATGTCTTCCTTGTTTTTAGTTCACGTGATTACGTAGGAGGCGTGATGACGCGACACGTGACTCCGCCTCCTCCATTACAGTGTATGGACAAAAAATATGTTCCAGTTATGACCATTACGCTTTGAATTTCGAAATGAAACCTGCCTAACTTTTGTAAGTAAGCTGTAAGGAATGAGCCTGCCAAATTTCAGCCTTCCACCTACACGGGAAGTTGGAGAATTAGTGATGAGTGAGTCAGTCAGTGAGTGAGTGAGTGAGTCAGTCAGTCAGTGAGGGCTTTGCCTTTTATTATTATATATATATATATATATATATATATATACATATCTGTATCTATCTATATCTATATATATCTATCTCTCTCTCTCTCTCTGTATATATATATATATATATATATATATATATATATATATATATATATATATATATATATATATATATTTGCAGCTGGAGATCCGCAAAGGGAGAAAAAATGAATCACGTATCATAAAGTAGTTTTTATTCCTGAGCTTTCAACCCCTACCAGGGGTCTTCATCAGAGGATAATGCTTAGACTTACAAGAATCAAAGGCAATATATAGCAACACATTAAGTAGGGGTGGGGTGGGGGAGGTGACCAAGTCAGTATGATCAAGGGGAGGGGGGGGTTTGTATAGTTTATTTATTTTGTACATGTTCTTCTTAAGTTAGCATATGCTAGATTTATGTCCAAGTGTCTGTTGATGGCGTTTTCATTTGATAGCCAAGACTCGGCCAACTCTCTGGCACTTTAGTACTGGCCTTAAATTTTACTTTTAGATTGTCCCAGTTGAATGTATGTCCTGTCGATTTAGTATGTGCATAGATCAATGATAGTGCATCCTTTCTTCTGACGGCGTTGCGATGTTCCTGCACACGTGTTGAGATTCTTTTTGAAGTTTGTCCTATGTATACCGCTGAGCAAGAATTGCATGGGATACTATAAACTCAGTTTTGGTAAATTCAAGTCTTTTGAGTATCTCGCCATTGTTATTCAGGGAGATTCTCACGTTCTAGTATTATCCGTGTATAGACCTCCAAAATTCAACGCGTCTTTCTTTGAGGAATTCTCTGACTTGATGTCAATCTTAATTACGAACTATGACGCACTCTTAATAGTCAGCGACTTTAATTTTCATATAGATAATCAATGTGAGCAAAACGTAAAAGAATTTATGAACCTCCTGGATTCTTTTGATTTGAGACAGCTCGTTAATCAGCCTACACATAAAGCAGGGCATACGTTAGACTTAGTAATTACTAAAAGACTAAAAGTTGATATAAAGCAGGTCATTGATACGGGTCTATCAGACCATTTTCTTCTACTTTTTAATATAGAAATAATGATAGAAAACACTCATGAGAAGCATATTGTTAAAAAACGCTTCTTTGACTCATCAGCAACTTTAAAACTTACAAACATTCTAACCAATCAGTCCGTTTATAGTGCCAACTATAATAGCGAGGAGAATGTAAATAGTAAGGTGGAAAGATTTAATACTAAAGTGAGGGCTGCTGTTGACTTAGTTGCACCTGAAAAGGCAGTTAAAAAATCTTCTAGCATTGTTATACCATGGAAGACCCAAAGAGTGTCTGATTTAAAGAGAACATGCCGTAGAGCTGAGCGGAAATATTAAAAGTTAAAATAACAGAATACAATAACACAGTCCGTCTTGAGAGGCGCTGCTATTTCTCTAAGATTATAAATAACAATGCTAGTAATCCCAGAGTCTTATTCTCTACAATTGATCGTCTGTTAAACCCAGGTAACTCAAAGGAATGCCTCCTAAGTACTTCCAGTAAAACCTGTGAGGCTATCGCTGTATTTTTCAATCAAAAAATTAATGATATTAGAAATAACATAGTATATCTCCCCAACACTAAGGATCCTCCTAAACCCCAGTACTCCATAATAAACAAATTAAAGTCTTTCACGAGGATAGATTTACCTGATTTACATAAAATAATTTCTCAAATGAAACCCTCCACCTGTGCCCTTGACCCAATACCAACTAATTTTTTCAAAGAAGTATCGGGCGTGTTTATTGATAATGTTCTTGACATAGTTAATTCGTCATTAGATACGGGGGTCTTCCCAGACTGTCTTAAGACTGCGGTAGTTAAACCCCTACTTAAGAAAAATAATCTCGATCCCTCTGCTCTTGAAAATTATAGACCCATCTCTAACCTGCCTTTCTTAAGTAAAATTCTAGAGAAGGCAGTCATTATACAGTTAAATGAGCACCTCAATAAACATGCTATTCTTGATAAATTTCAGTCAGGTTTTAGAACAAATCACAGCACAGAAACTGCACTCGTTAAAGTAGTAAATGACTTGCGGGTAAATGCAGACAGAGGCCATTTATCTGTTCTCATCCTCTTAGATCTGAGTGCCGCATTTGACACCATTGATCATAATATTCTTAAAAATCGTCTTAGTCAATTGGTGGGCCTCTCTGGCAGTGTCTTAAATTGGTTTGAATCCTACCTGGCAGGGAGAAAATTCTTTGTTAGTTGTGGTAATTATAACTCAAAGACACATGATATTCTATATGGTGTTCCACAAGGCTCTATCCTGGGTCCGCTGCTCTTCTCAATCTACATGCTTCCATTAGGTCAGATTATCTCAGGGCACAACGTGAGCTACCACAGCTATGCTGATGACACACAGCTGTATTTATCAATAGCACCTGATGACCCCAAATCTCTTGATTCGCTAACACAATGTCTAACCTGTATCTCAGAATGGATGAATAGTAACTTTCTCAAATTAAATAAAGAAAAAACCGAAATCTTAGTGATTGGCAATAATGGATACAATGAGGCTATTAGAAATAAACTGGATGCATTAGGATTAAAAGTCAAATCGGAGGTAAAAAGCTTAGGGGTAACCGTTGATTGTAATCTGAATTTTAAATCGCATATTAATCAGATCACTAGGACAGCATTTTTTCACTTAACAAACATAGCAAAAGTTAGACCTCTTATATCATCGAAAGATGCAGAGAAATTAGTTCATGCGTTTGTTTTCAGTCGGCTAGATTACTGTAACGCACTCCTCTCAGGATTACCCAAAAAAGACATCAATCGTTTGCAATTAGTGCAGAATGCAGCTGCTAGAATCCTTACCAGGAAAAGAAAATCCGAACACATTTCTCCAGTTTTGATGTCACTACACTGGTTACCTGTGTCATTCAGAATTGACTTTAAAATTCTGCTTATGGTTTATAAAGCTTTAAATAATCTCGCCCCGTCTTATATATCGGAATGTCTGACACCTTATATTCCAAATCGTAACCTCAGATCCTCAACTGAGTGTTTCCTTAGAATTCCAAGAGCAAAACTTAAAAGAAGTGGTGAGGCGGCCTTCTGCTGTTATGCACCTAAAATCTGGAATATCCTGCCAGTAGGAATTCGCCAGGCTAATACAGTGGAGCACTTTAAAAAACTACTGAAAACACATTATTTTAACATGGCCTTCTCATAACCTCACTGTAATTTAATCCTGATACTCTGTATATCCAATTCATTATAATAACTTCATTCAAAATCTGTACTAACCCCTACTCTCTCTTCTGTTTCCTTTTCCATCTACCCAAAGCACCATGATGATCCAACAATGATGGATGGATTAAAAGCCGAAGTCTGTATGACCATCAGCATCAAGTGACTCTGTGAAAACCCGAACTACAAAGAGGACTTTTTCATTTATGTTAGGTAGAATGCCCAGAGGGGGACTGGGCGGTCTCGTGGGCCTGGAACCCCTACAGATTTTATTTTTTTCTCCAGCCTTCTGGAGTTTTTTTTTTTTGTTTTTCTGTCCACCCTGGCCATCGGACCTTACTCCTTTCTATGTTAACTAATTTTGTCTTATTTTGATTTCTTATTTGTCTTTTATTTTTCTTCTCCTTCATTATGTAAAGCACTTTGAGCTACTTTTTGTATGAAAATGTGCTATATAAATAAATGTTGTTGTTGTTGTAAACTGCGTTTTGTGTTTCTGCTGTCGATTTCTTGTTTTTGGCATTAAAGAGGACTGTGCGCAGATTGTTTGTGGGTTGTGTGCTATTCTGACGCCCCACTTGGTCAGGATGCGCGCTGTACCTTCTGACACCTTGTGGTGATAAGGGAGTGTGTGCCAGGTGGGGTGGGGGTTCTGATTTAAGTCGATTGTTTGCAGAAACACGAAACCCAGTTTATAGTATCCGATGCAATTCTTGCTCAGCGGTATACATAGGACAAACTTCAAAAAGAATCTCAACACGTGTGCAGGAACATCGCAACGCCGTCAGAAGAAAGGACGCACTATCATTGATCTATGCACATACTAAATCAACAGGACATACATTCAACTGGGACAATGTAAAAGTAAAATTTAAGGCCAGTAAGTAAAATTTAAGTGCCAGAGAGTTGGCCGAGTCTTGGCTATCAAATGAAAACGCCATCAACAGACACTTGGACATAAATCCAGCATATGCTAACTTAAGAAGAACATGTACAAAATAAGATAAACTATACAAACCCCCCCCCCTTAATCATACTGACTTGGTCACCTCCCCCACCCCCACCCCCCACTTAATGTGTTGCTATATATTGCCTTTGATTCTTGTAAGTCTAAGCATTATCCTCTGATGAAGACCCCTGGTAGGGGTTGAAAGCTCAGGAATAAAAACTACTTTATGATAGAAGATTCATTTTTTCTCCCTTTGTGGATCTCCAGCTGCAAATATGTAAACCGTATCACAGACCTTCTCTTCCATATATATATATATATATATATATATATATATATATATATATATATACTATATATATATATATATATTAATAATAAAAGGCAAAAGCCCTCACTGACTGACTGACTCACTCACTCACTGACTGACTGACTCACTCATCACGAATTCTTCAACTTCCCGTGTAGGGTGGAAGGCTGAAATTTGCAGGCTCATTCCTTACAGCTTACTTACAAAAGTTAGGCAGTTTTCATTTCAAAATTATAACGCGTAATGGTCATAACTGGAACCCTCTTTTTTGTCCATATACTGTAATGGTAAGGCAGCAAGATGGCCGTAGGAGACTGAGTTGCGTGTCGCGTCATCACGCCTCCCACGTAATCACGTGAACTGACTGTGAACTCAGTACGTAGAAAAGAAGGAGGAGCCCCAAAGAGCGCAGAAGAAAACATTCATTACACAATTGACAAGGCAGCGAAACAATAAGAAGCGAGTGAGTGACGCATACAAGCATCTTCATAAGACACGAGGTATAAAAAAGCAGGGTGTAAACCGTAAGTCTAAATTAACTTTATACAAACGCTCCCGCTGCCGTTTGCAATACCATATTCGCGAGATACAAGTTTAATGAGAAGACACGAGGTATAAAAAAGCACGGTGTAAACCGTAACCTTAACTTTATAGAAACGCCCCCGCTGCCGTTTGCAATGCCATATTCGCGAGATACAAGTTTAATGAGAAGACACGAGGTATAAACGACAGTTTGCATCACTTTGTAACAGAGTTAAAATGCTGTAGCGAGAAACTTTTTAACTGCCGGGTCTTAGCTAACATTAAATAAACCCGTGGACAGCGCAACATCACACAAGAGAGTGGCTCACGTGAAGTGACTGAACGCAGCAGGAGTGATCACTTCCATAAATCAAACCTGTTCAAAAAACACATTACACAATTGATAAGGTAGGAAAAGAATATGAAACAAGGCACGGTATAAACCATAACTTTAACTTTATAGAAACGCTGCCGTTTGCAATACCATATTCGCCCTGCGAAGCGCGGTGATTTTGCTATATATATTAAACTATTTCAACCATTGTATGATCTGCTTCTCACAACTGAAAGAGGGCACCGTGGCAGAAGTTAGCCGACTTGCTCACCAACCACAAGCGTTACCTGGTAGGTAACCACCCATACAATCATTGTGAATCAGACTACGAATGCCTGCAATGTAATTACCCCCGATCTACATGCTGTCAAATGAACAAACCTCACGCCGTGGCACAACGTTAGGGGCTTCGCCTCTACGTCCGAGGATCGATTCCCGTAAGGGAGTGCAGTGACTGTGTACTCCTGATGAGCCACAATTACGGCGAAACACGTGTCGCATACTATGCATCTTCAAAGCACGGTGTAAACAGTAAGTTTAAATTGAGTTTATAGAAACGCTCCCCGCTGCCGTTTGCAATACCATATTAGATGACTTTGTAACAGAGTTAAAATTGCTGCAGCGATAAATTTTTAACTGCCGGGTCATGTCGCGTGTTCTTGAGTAGGTACACCAAAAAATGTATACATTTATGCATTAATGATAAAACAAAAAATGTACTATACCCGAAAGCACTACAGTAGTACTCAATGTATCTTTACTTCTTAAATGTTAATGTTTTACTGTTTAATAATTTATACGCTTCTTATATGTTATTCAGATTCTTTATCAAAATACCAGTAACAGCGCACTGCACGATAACGTGGAGTGAATACACTTGACATGACCATTCATAGTATTTATCCTCTTTCTCTGTACGTTTACCATTCGTTTGCTCAGACGTTGATGCGCTTGCTGCTTAATGAGCAGCTCTTGACCCTAGCGTCCCGCTGCTTCTCTTCTTTCGTCGGCATCTTTTCCCGTTAAAACTGATTTTTTTTAAAACTTAGTATGTTTTCTTTAATTTTTCAGTTAAGCTGGCACTTAAGTCTTCAATCTGCCTCAAGAATGATTAGCGAAGGTGGTAGACAATGAAAACGTCAGCCGTACGCATCCGCCACTCACGCACTGGTGCGCGCAGCTCTGAGTTGATTCTACAATAAAATAAAATAAACATAAAAAGAGTAATAACTTGCAGCACCGCTATTCAATTACACTTGCCTAACGCCTCAAATAAGGGGAAATACTGTGGGATCTGGGCATCCATCAAAGCAGCAATCACAAGCCCGATTAGAAAGCGGGAAGCTGTGATTTGTCGTCTCCCTCACATGTAACAATCACAGCCCGTGTTGCAACGCACTATGTATGTATATGTATATATGTGTAAGTGTGTGTATATGTATGTGTGTATATATATATATATATATATTATGTGTTCATATGTGTGGGAAAGCGAATAGTAGACGTGACGTAGTATCTGTGTACCAAATTTCAAGTCAATAGGTGAAACGGTTTGCGAGCTACAGCTGATTTAAAATCCTGGACAGACAAACGAATAGCCACGGTAGTGTTTTATAGAAGAACATTTTAATGTTTAATAATTTATATTTATATGCAATGTGCTTCTTATATATTACTTCATATTCTCAAATGATAATGATGTTAATGTTGTTTATATTGATTTCTATGTTATTGTAAGTGCTCTTTATTTGTGGAAAAATAAATTTGGCAATTAAACTTATTTTATACATACATTTTATTTTTTTCTCTTGCACTCAGTGAGCGAATCCACTGGGTAATCAGCTATATATATATATATATATATATATATATATATATATATATATATATATATATATATATATATATATATATATATGTATGTGTATATATATATATATGTGTGTATATATATATATATATATATATATATATATATATATATATATATATATATATATATATAGATAGATAGATAGATAGATAGATATATGTGTATGTATGTAGATATACAAATATGTATATATATGTATATATGTTTATATATATGTAGATATACAAATATGTATATGTATATATATGTATATATGTGTATATATATGTAGATATACAAATATGTATATGTATATATATGTATATGTGTCTGCATGTGTGTGTATATATATATATATATATATATATATATATGTATGTGTATATATATGTTGATATATGTATATATATGTGGATGTGTATATGTATATATTTATGTATATACAGTATGTTTATGTATATATATGTTTACATAACCTCTTTAACACACTACTTCTCCGCTGCGAAGCGCGGGTATTTTGCTAGTATATATATATATATATATATATATATATATATATATATATATATATATATATATACATATTATGAGGGGTCATTCAGGAAAAAAAGATTGGTTCATAAATATATACATTGGTTCAGATATATATATCGGTTCGGATACATTGGTTTGAATATATACATTGGTTTTAATACATCCGTTCAAATATATTCATTGGTTGGGATACATTGGTTGAGATATATACATCGGTTTGAATACATCCGTTCAGATATATACATTGGTTTAGATACATTGTTTGAGATATATATAAATTGGTTTGCATAGATCCGTTCTGATATATATACATTGGTTGAGATACATCCGTTCAGATATATACATCGGTTTGAATACATCCGTTCAAATATATACATTGGTTGAGATATATATATATTGGTTGATAAACATTGGTTTAGATATATATATTGGTTTAAATAGATTGGTTTCAATATATACATCGGTTCAGATACATCCGTTCAGATATATATATTGGTTCAAGTAGATCCGTTCAGATATATACATCGGTTGGGATTTACATGCAGGCACAATGCGGCCACCCAAGTTTAGCATCTCTCTTTCGCTTCATCATTGCTTCAACACTGTTGTCATTATTGTGCATATTTTATACAAGTAGCATATGCCTGTCTGTCACGTTTTGTTTAGTACGCCATCTTGGTTGGGGGTCCTCAATTTCAAAGCACTTTTTTTCCTTTCATTATTTAAAACACTCGCACAGATACCCGCCTCCTTGCCCCGCTCCAGCTCAATGCACCCGCTTCACTCACTCTCTCTTGTCCCTCCCATGACAGATTCTTCTCAAAAGCCGAGTTACCGGAAAGCATTGATCACACCCGCAGTACGTCCCATTTTCTCACCTCATGAGACGCTGGTTTATCATTGACCGAAAGCCGTCCGGTGATATCTGTTATTCCGTATTGCAAGCATTTCATTAAAGGGCGATGTGCTTCAGCAAGGAACTTACTCCCATTTGCTGAAAGAATGTTATGGAGGAAAACACTGGAATAGCGCTGTTTCTTCTGAATGTTTCTCAGTGATCAGGGATCAGAATGATCTGAATATCCCTGCTTCGCAAATAACGGGTGTTTAACTGTTTTTATAGTAAAACTGACAAAACCACACACATGAACACGCACACAGACACACACGCACACGCATACAGACACACACGCACGTACACGCACGC